>NC_072734.1:57298553-57492884 GCF_026930045.1 Uloborus diversus | reverse complement strand
GCAAACATTTTAGTTGATGGTGAACAGCATCATTTTTGTAGCTGAAATTAAATTTATCAAAGAAAATTTTTGGAATCATATGATTTCATCACACATAATTGTTGTAAAAAAAATATCTCCATTTCAACTTGTACCCTTTGGGGAAAGGGTTCCCTCCCCCCAAGCCAAAAAGAAAGGAAAAAAAATGTAGGAATCTGCAAGAAATTTTTTGAAAATATAAATTTGCCAAAGTAAAGAGTCTTATCAAAGAGTAAGACATGATTTGGAAAATATTTCGTTACTGTTATAATCAGCAGTGAAATAATTTTATAGTCTTTAATCATCTCCACTGGAGCAGCAAGAATTTTTACCTGAAAGGGAGGGGAGATCTATAGTCTTGATGTGTTTAATTTTATCTAATTGGTAGCAAATTGCTAACTCTACCGTTTCTACAGTAATAGAATTAGCAGTATATGTTGAAGCTAAGAACTCGGGAGAGTTTGACCTCCAAACCATTCTTGTTGCACCACTACTTATGTCAGATTAACTACCAATTAATTAGCAATACCCTCATTTTACACGGATTTCATTACACACAGTTTAAGATTTGACACCGTTATTTCATTATATATGGATGAGTTTTGATTTATGCTGATTCAACATTAAAATGCATAAAGTTTTTCAAAATTTTCATATTTCAAACTTCTAAGATTGTAGATAACAAATGAAAAACTGCATTTTGGCATGCTTATATATATTTGGCATGCTAAAAATGTCTCCAGTGGCTCATGCTCCCTTAAATAATTAGGGAGCTTGAGCCACTGGAGACATTTTTAGAGCTCTTTTCAGAGGTAATGTTATTAAACTCACACAATTTATAGCTCACTTGAAAAAAAGCTTTTAGAAGTGACAAATAAGAACAAAACCAACAACAATACCAACATTGATGATACTCGACCGAAAGCTTCTACATTTAAATTTTGAGCCATATTTTGACAGATCTTTCTGATTTGTGTTTATAAAGGAAGATCCCATCATGGAAATGATGCAAGTGACCATGGATGTGCTCATGCCCCACAAAGGCAGTCATTTTTCTATGCCCCTGCATAGAAAAATGACTGCCAAAGGAATATCATAAACAACTCTTATTCATATTCCCTAAGTTAATTCATATTTTCTTCATATCCATTGTGTATTTATATTGGAATTAGTACATATTTTTTATCAATGGAACATAACCTAATCTATTTTAACATTACTGTTAAGTCTTCATTTACGTTTGTGTGGAATGTAACCCCTGCAAAAAACAAGAGTCCATTGTATGTAGTTTACAATTTACATGTTGGTTATAAGTAGTAATCCTTACTATGTGTTTGCGTTGCACATTGCAGAGTTAAAAAAAAAGTGTAAATATATTTTAAGTGACTGTTTTTTTTCTCTCTCTCTTTAGCAAGTGTAAAAATTAAGTAGAATGCTGCGAATACAAATGCTATCAGCTGCAGAATCGGCAGATACCTGCTGGAGCTGTAGATTGGGATCATCGGTCTCACAGTATCAAATAAAGGACACTGAATGGTCGAAACGAAGACAAAAAAGCTGATAATATGTAAACACAATGTATATGTATGTTTTAATGAAAGATATTTATGTTATAAATAATATGTATGTTTTTTACATGTTACCTAGCTGATAATATGTAAAAAAAAATGAATAAAAAAAATTTTCCCAATGAACTTGTAAATATATAAATTGTTCCAAAATATTAATTTAAGAAAAAAATAAGGATTTTGATTATATCATTTATATGAACGAATGAGAGAACAAAAACATTTATGATGGAAATACTGTCAGTGGGAAGAACTATCATGCTTAAATCTGATCCTTACTCTTAACAATAATGAATCTTAATTTCCCACAATCTTAACATTTGGCGTAAAAAAAGTAATTTGCTGCTCATTAAAAATCATAAAAAATGAAAGATATTACTGTCAGTAATCTAATTATAAAATAAATGATAAACCGTCAATTTTCCTCTAGTCTAGTTATTGTAGCTGTAAATTATATCGTTTTAAGACAGAAAGGTCGAGGGACCTTTGACCAGTGCGCTAGGAATAAAACACAAACGCACAGTTCTGGGTTTTATACCTCTAGTGCAGTGTCAAAGCTTCATAGCTATGGGTACCACTTCTCAGTAAAGACGAATTCCGTTTTTTGAAGAAAAAAAAAAATCGTCACACAGATTTCCATCCTTCAATTAAAAGAGGTAAAACAAAACCCTAAAACTGGAAGGATGGAAGTCTGTATGCCGATTTTTTTTAAAGACTGAATTCTGTTTTAGCAGTATTGCCCAACACTGGCTAATAGCTACATATATGATCGGCCAGTGTCACCTGGCCCCATTGGCCAGTACTGGCTCGAGTATCGGCCAATGCTGCAATAGAGATTGCTACCCGGTATTGGCCAATTTAGTTCGGCCGGTACTGGCCAATGCTGGCATCAAGTATTGCCCAATATTGTTAAAAAGTCAGCCGTTCGACGCTGGCCAACCCAACTTTAACCGATATTGGCCAAAACTCGCTCCGAGTATCTGCCAATACTGGGGGAAAATTACCGGCCAACATTAGCCAATTTTGATTTGCCAGTATTGGCCAATACTGGCAACGAGTATTGCCCAATACTGTAAAAAAGTTAGCCGTTTTACGCTGGCCGACCCAACTTTACCCGATATTGGCCAATCTACCAAACACCGTGGTTATGACATTGGCCGATACTGCTGTGCTGCTGGGGAAGTAATCTATTCAAAAAAGTCTGAAATTCACAGCTTAAAAAGATATCTCTCAAAGTCCATTTGAGAAGAGAAAAGTAATAATGTATGGTATCATCAGATAAGCAGATTTTATCTAAGCCTTAGCTGCAGATATTAGACATATAGATGTAATGTAGCTTAAGTTGGAAATCGCCGATTTCCATTATAAATGAATTTGCTATGTCTCTCAATTCATTTGCTAATCTCTTTGAGTGATACACTCTAGCTGCCACGGTCTGACTGCACATAAATGACTTGCACTCAACACTCGTACAATAAGCTACTCCTCAATTTTTAACGGATTCAAAAATTAAAAATTAGGCGATTATCAGTTTGTACCGTATGTATGTTTTTCTTTTGTTAGAATAGCTTTCATCTTGTGTTCTCTGCAGATGAGGATGAATACATGGCATTGGGCATCAGTGGATCAGAGACGAGTTCTCAGATGATTGGAGCAGATGTGGCCATATCATACATGGATGGTCTTTTGGGGACGACTGCGGATTACAACATTTCTGGTAAATTCCCTGTGAGTATCTGCCACGTCTTGTTTTGAATCTTTTCGAGCTTTTTAATCAAGATACAAAAAAAATTAATCCTTAACAATCCGCCAGCCCTTTAATATATGTACTTTATTTACTATGATTTATCGTGTTTTGACATTTATATATATAAAAAAAACAATATGAAGTTACTTATTGTGAGAAAAGAAAGTCATCGGTCTCGAATGCGATGTCATGTATGTGCAACATGCCAGACTTCGTTAATAATAATTACTTGCTACGCTATTGCAATATCCCACAGCGTCCCCGTAGATAATTATGACTTTCCGGTGAGGCACACATTTTGGAAAGATTTCGGGTCGGGTCTCACTAAATAAACTTTAATTCAATTTAACATTGAACAAAATTAGCTTGAGAGAAAGGCAAAGGTTCAAATTCCGTACATTACGCCCAGCCTGCTCAGAAAATTTAGTCCAATGTCCTAGCTGCCCAAAATCGGGACCTTCTGTCCGTGGAAGTTATGCCCGCTGGAACTTCTGTCCGTCGGACCTTTTGGACATGGACGTATGTGGATAATCTATCCGCAAATATTTTAGTTTTGAACCTCCTGTCCGGTCCGGACCCCTACTGAATCACGCCCCTAATGCATGTTATATCCCAAAACACTTATAGATGTGGGCTGAGGTTTTGCCAGGGAAGTTCTTTAACTCGGTTTTCCATACAGTGATAGAGATAGTCGATTAGCACGATTTCGCCATTATAGCCACGAAAGATTGAAATATTTCATTATTATTAAAACATTAATTATTTGCGACGTTATTGCAAAATTTCACTCTTACTAAAATACGCCCCTAATACATTAATACTCCCAAAAGTGCTCGTAGTAGTAGTTTTGCCTGGGAACATTCTTTTAAATACAGTGATGTAGAGCAGATCTTCAAATGTGAGATTTTACCTTCTAGGGACGCCGCGAAACATTGAAAGTTTTCATTATTTAAGTACCCAATTATTTGCCACGTTATTACAAAATTTTGGTGGCTCCCCTGTAAAGGTTTCATGAATCCCCGAGGAGGCGCTTTTCTTTCTTTTTTTTGTGTAAATTACTAAAAAAAAAACCCCTTTCCTGGTGGGGACGCTTTGGTGAAGGGTGCACCGGGACACGTCCCGGTGGGCCAGGCCACCCCTGGGCACACATGTGGGCACGGGCCCGAGCTTGAAGAAGGCCCAATATTTTAAAAATGAGGTGTGAAATATAGGGATAAACAATATGGATTGGGCCCGGAAAAATAGTTTGTGACGGGCCCTAAAATTTCTATGCACGCCCCTGCTCGTTGGTGGCCTCTTATTCAGTAATTAAAAACCAATTTCAGCCAGAATTTGTTGATTACGGTTGTAATGTACTACTTCCATGTTCAAGAAAGCTGTAGGTGTAAAGTAAAAGTGACGCGTGCGACAGCAGCTTATTTGAGTGTGTAGCTACTAGTGTAAAACCAGATTTGGATTCTGACTTAAACTATTTCACTGGATTTTTGAATAACCAACTGAATTGGTACATATGAGAGATTGCAATGGGGAGCGCAGTAGTTGGAGCATCGAAAGGTTCAGAGTTCAACGCCTGAGGTCAAGAAAACCTAGGATCGGTTACCAATGTCACTGGAGACGGGAGGAAATGTTCCTTCTCTTCAGGCTCGTTTTTAAATTATGGAGGTGCCAATGACTGATGGAGCTATCTCTCGAGCTAGTTACTTTCGTTCTGTGTTAGGGGTAATGATGGTTGTCTATCTACAAGGTGCTCCTTGATAAATGTCCATTACTCGAATGAAGTTGTATAAGGTAAAAGTCAAAAAGGAAAGTACCTCCACTTATGAAAAAAAAGTCAGCTTTTATTTTGGAGTTTGTCAATTTGCAATCATTAAAATGCATGCTGTAGATGTAGATAATATGTGAACTTTTTTTACATTTTGATAAAAGACTTTTTGTTTTTTTAGTGTTCCAACGTCTTGGGAAAAAACGCTGGCGTTTGCCTTGACGAAAAAGTTGGAGGGGTTGCAGGAGCTTATCAAATTCACACTTATGTTCGAAATGATGGAATTACAATCATCACCTATCGAAGAAATCTCTTGAACACAGGTAAATAAATCGGAGTCTAATCCTAAATTATGCATTGATAGCGAAGAGAAATTGTTGAAAAAGAGCAGTTAATGTCCTACCTTCATAGCATTTCATCTAATCAAAGCATATCGTAGGTATTTTTCCATGACTGTCTATTATGATGCTTTTCGGATTAAAATTTTCTTTATAATTTTGACTTGAAAACGTTCTAGCTTATGATAGAAAGATCTCTTCCTCCCTCCATAGGAGTCATAAATTTTCTCTTGATTGATTACTTTTATGAAAAACAGTAACTAACAGGTAATTTAAAATTGTGGTTGAAATTTTTTTTCTATTTCGCAAAGGAAAATTCGAAATTTTATTACTTTTGTCCGGTACTTTTAAGTCCATAATGGTAGTTTCAATTTTAAGAATCTTCAATCATTAATTTCAACTGTCGTCGAAATGGACTAAGCTAATTGCAACAAAAAGTAAATAAGCAAAAGTTTTAAAATTTTACTTTTAATCGCGCTTACAATACTCTCCAAAAGGGCGGTACAAAATTCTTCAATACAAGTAATTTTTCAAACAATGAGCTTCATACAATTTTATGTACATAAACAAAATTTCTTTGAATTTGACGTTTTTGTAGTAGAGAACATAAAATTTTAAGTGTTGAATTTATAAATCCGAAAACGTGTTATGATAATTGGTTTTTCACAGCTCTGATTGAGAATACACTACTTTAAAATAATTTCGTTATAAAATGAACCGAAACAGACTACATTATTCGAATGTCTTTAAGTGCTTAATGGACATGCTTCAAGTCTATTTTTCAGCATTAAACTGGTTTGAAAGGTTTGTTTTTGACAAACTATAACTCTACATTTTTTGTTCTAAATTCTGTTTTGTGTTCCAAAATTAAAAAAAAAAATCTTTGGACACCACACTATTTTTTACGTCTATTAAATAATCCATGTTTTTAATAACTCGAAAAAAAAAAAAAAAAAAAAAGATGGGTGCATGCACTTATGTACGCTTCCGTTAGAGGAAAGGGAAAGGACAAAATATGGCTACTTTACCCCAATAGCTCCTTGGAATAAGCAAGGAAACTCTTTAAATATTTTCATTCCTAGTTTGTCGATGCAAAAAAGCATTTTACAGAGATGAATTTTCCCAATATCGGCAACTTTAACGTGATTCAATGGATAACTCTCTAAATATTGCCAATAGCGCGTAATTGAAACCAGGTCAGAGAAAATTTTTCCGCCAAATTCGTCGCATAAAGCTTGGCGATATATCCCAAGTTTTCGCCAGATTTTAACATTACTTGAGTTTGCATTGAAATTAACACTGATTTTCCTCAAAAAGGTCTAGAAGACCCCTTTTGGAACATCCGAATACAACCAAAAGGGGAGGTGCACAACTAGACCCCACAAAGAGTCTACATACCAAACTTTCTACGGCATACCGTTTTTGAGTTATGCGAGGTACGTACATGCGCACATACATACATACAGGCGTAACGAGATCTTGTGGTAATTGCATCAGGGATGGTCAAAATGGATATTTTCGGCGTCCATACGTTCTTAGGCACATATTCTTACAAATTCTGTAAATAGTAATTATTTTTACGTTTAATTTGTTGTAATCTGTCTAAATTTGGCGTTTATTCCATTACCTTTCATCTTAAATTGTCCTAGTGATGTAACCTGTAAATAGTTTCTTGTAATGAATATACAATCCCCTTACATTAGAATGAAGTATATAGGCCCTCCATTTCTGAAAGATAAGATTTGCGAATGGAGTAAAAAGAAAATGAGAAATTGGTAGAACAAAGTGGAATTTTCTGGAGATTTCTTTGCTGAGTATAAAAGCAGTGTGGCATTTGAATAAGAGTTTTTGCTTGTAAATCGTATCAGCTGTGCGCTGGAGAGCATGTATTAGCTCTGTTTTGTGACGTGTGCCATCGTTGAGTTTACCGTGTTAATTGATATTTGCTTAATTGCTGATGATTGATTTAGCAGTTGCAACTACGTTTCCTGTACATAGGTGTAAATAAATCTTATGTGCTTTTCTCAAGAACTGTGTCGTCATTTAAAAGAAAGTTTGAAGTTGCTACGAACGCGCAACAATACATATGCATGTGCGGTCGGGCCGAAATGCAACTAAACATTCATTCGGAGATGGGCAAAATGGAAATTTATCCGGATATTTTGAGTGAATTTTTTTCGCGAATACAATACTCCCTTTATCATGTAAAAAAGAAATAAACAGTGTTATGATTCCAAGAGTTTTCAATTGCGACTTTTAATTGCAGATGAAAAGAAATAATCACTTTGTTATAATTATTGCCTTTCATGGATAAATACTAAACATTGCTAACTCAATAAATAGAGCGGATTAGTAATGTGCCGGATCGTTAAAAAAGTAGATCCGCGGATACGGATCCGGACCCGGATCATTAGTGTCAAGATCCGCGGATACGGATCTCAAAATTTTTTTTACCCAAATTAACTACCCAAGTGTAAAATTTGCTACGGAAAGTATTCCCGTTTGGGTAATGGAACTGTTTCTTCAAAAAATGTCATCTACGGCGAAAATATAAACTAGATTCATTTACTTAAAATACACCGCCAGCTCAGTTATTCCATCCGCGGACTGCAGTTTTGTGCTTTTTAGCACTCATCAGCCCGGAATAGGAATCACATGAGCTGGAGGAGAAAAATCTCTTAAGGGAGCCAAGAGAGCCAAACAAACTGGTAGCTAATGCAGAATTAGTAAACCAGATGAGTGACCGCAACAATGGTGCGGTTCAACTCAAAGATTGATGGCAAAGCAAGGGTATTTTGTAGTAGGTTACCGCCCTAAAGTCAGGGCTAAGGCAGAAATACTTAAAACACACCGGCAGCTCAGTTATTCCATCCGAGGACTGCAGTTTCGTGCTTTTTAGCACTCATCAGCCCGGAATAGGAATCACATGAGCTGGAGGAGAAAAATTTCTCAAGGATGATTTATTCCGGGCTGATGAGTGCTAAAAAGCACGAAACTGCAGTCCTCGGATGGAATAACTGAGCTGCCGGTGTGTTTTAAGTATTTCTGCCTTAGCCCTGGCTTTAGGGCGGTAACTTACTACAAAATACCTTAGCTTTGCCATCAATCTTTGAGTTGAACCACACCATTGCTGCGGTCGCTCATCTGGTTTGCCACAAATAGACACACAGATGCACACTTTTAAAACTTTTTACCTCTTCCTTTTTGCGACGGGGGGTAAATTGGCTTCGGAAATTTAACTTATAATTTAGACAGTGAATAAAACCTAATTAAAACGGAATTTAAGAGTCTTTAATTCAAATATTTAAGAATTTTCAGAATAGAAAAGATCTGTTTAAGATCCGCCAAAAAAGTAACGGATACAGATCCTTATTTTCCCTTGGATATCCGCGGATACGGATATCCGGAACATCACTAGAGCGAATACTAACATGACAATGTTCTAAAAATTTAAAAATTCAACATTTGCTTTTTTTTTCATTAATGATGCTGAAAATTGTTCATAAAAATATTCATGTTTTGAAACGGAAGTGCTTCTGCTTAAAGGCTGTCCACTAATAACGTTACACTTTTTTCGGCATTTTCGACCCCCTCCTCCCTTTGTCACAAAGTGGGAAAAGTGTGACACTTTCCCGTACTCTCTCCCCCTCTTTGTTAATGCCATGTTTTTCATCAACATATCCTTATTAAAAAAAAGCGTGATGTCACACTTTTTGTAATCCCCTTTCCTCCTCCTTGTCACGATTTCACAAACCCTCCACCTCAAAGATTGACATCATTTGTGGACTGACGTTTTAGTACTGTGTCTTATAATCTGATTTATTCTTTCTTTGCATGTTTACTGTAATATGGCCTTCTCCAATTGTTGTGCAGTTTAATTAATTCACTTTCTTTAAAATTTTCTATTGTAGAGGACAGTGGAGATAAGGTGTACAACCAAGAAGGTGATACATATTTTGTGTGGGCTGTAGGAAAGTACAACTCGTATAAGGAACCGACATATCATCGACTTGTTCTCAGAGGTAATTCTGTTTTTGGAATTCTTAAAAATATAAAGGTTCTTATTGCAGTCGTATGGATACATTTTTACCCCAGTAACGAAATTTAATAGTTTCATTAGAATATGCGGTATGTGCCATGATAACTTACAGGTTCAAAAAATTTTTTTAATGACATTGTAAAGAAAAAAAGTGATAAGTACACTCCTAAATGAAAAATTATCATGTAAGCTTTGTGCTACAATATGATTAAGGTGAAAAAACAACGTAAATAAAGCACAAATATTCGAGAAAATACAGCATATAGCTATTTCAAGGCTACAATGGAGCCTCTTCAGTGCAAAAAGTTCACCAACACAACCAAAAGTTGCGAGAGAACTGAACCGTTCTCTCGCAGAGTGAACCGTGCTTTATTTACGTTGTTTTTTCACCTTAATCAAGTACACTCCTATTTGTGAAAATTGCAACACCACGAAGGACTTACGCAAAATGAGCTGAAAATTGCAGGAAATGTAAAGTAAGGCATGATAGGCAAATGATTAGAATTGCAGACCGGTAGCGCATGCGTATGCTGAGCAGCGCCCTCTGAATGGCGGATCGAGCCGAATATAAATAGACGGCTGTAGCGAGATGTGTATGATTATCAGTGGTTATATGCTAGAGTACACGTTAACTGAATCTTTACTATGCCTCTTCGACGAAAGAAAACAGAATTTGAGCAAATTTCGGAGTTTGAACGGGGCAGAATCGTCGGCCTTAGTGAAGCTAGATTGTCTTATCGTGCAGTAGCCGCTCGTGTGCAGCGTAACAGCAGCACAATCATGCGTGTTTGGAAGCAGTGGATGGACGAGGATCGGAGAGCTTGGAAATCCGGGAGTGGACCCCGAAATGTGACGTCAGCTTGTGATGACAGACACCTGGTGCGTATGGCGCTGAAGGACCGCACAGCTTCTTCTAGACAATTGGCAGCACAGTGGTCAACAGCTGTAGTAGTACGGTGCAAATAGACCAAAAAAAAAAAAGGCCTAACCTCAACATCCAAAGTGAAAGTTTCCCTCCATCTCCAAATTGTTCTATACAGTCCACATATTGTTTGGTAAAAAGTTACACCATTTTCAGCGTCGGGTTTTGGGGGGAGGGGGGGGGGGGGAAGAAGTTGATAAATTAGTAGTTTTTATCAATTTTTCCGAAATATTTGAAAACTATGGCGTTTAGCGCAAAAAGTGCAATGTACAAAATAATCTACACTAAATTACGAACAAAATGGTCCTAAGCATTATTTTGTTACGTGAACTGTTGCAGAGTTACAACAGGTGAAAAAAAAGAAATTTTTCGTATTTTTTAGATTTTTCGGAAAAAATATTCATTATCACTTAGAAAACTAATTTTTTGTATGAGGGGTGTTTTGTAAAAGCAAATTGCGATTTATGGGGCCGTTGGTATGTTTGTGATAAGCCCTTGAAGGAACGACAACCTCACCACCTATTCAAGGGGCTCTACATTTAAGGGAAAAGAAGCATTCATGGACCGTGGCTATATAAATCTGCGGCACAGAGAAACCCAAACTTTCTCTAGACTATGCGGCAATAAGAATGAATGTATTTTAAACATAGATGATTTGAAATTATAAAAATTCATAACAATTATGATTTATAGTTATACCATTTTTATGATAACATTTTTATAAGTGCAGCTTTTGAAGTTTTTTCTTTAGAAAATAGGCATATTTGCCTGTATTGCAACCATATTTTAACAAACTTTTTGTCGTTCGTAAACTGAGTTCAATATTAACATTTAATAAAAATGTAGAACGTTGAATGCTACATATTGTGATGTAAAGTATTCACCAGTATTCAGTCCTCTTCAAGCATACCACCGTCCTCTTTTAGATCTTCGTCTATGATATTAGTGCCCCTGTTATTACTTCCTAGACCTGAGCAATTACTGCACATGCTTGAGCAGTTTAGACCACTACTTCTGCACTCGCAGTTATGGACGCATTCGGCTTTGTAAACGCGCACTATGAGGGAAAATAATTCCTAGGGAGTATTGTTGTTGTAATTGGTCTCAGATATTCACCAATCTTCTTCCACTCCCACTGGAAGTAAATTCTTTTTTCTCATCCAGCCGCTGCTGAACCTGGTGGTAGGTTCTAAATGAATGCTGATTGGTAGCTGCTGAAGTGGGGGTAAGCCAACTTGTGTGTGTGTGAACAATGAATGTATGGGCTGCTTTGCAATAGCCTGCAAGTAACACTGGTAGCGAAAGCTATCTAGATCTTCAGTATTCTTTGCTCCAAACATCGCGAGAAAGAAATACTTTCCTGCGTCAGCCACTGCACTGGGGTCAGCTTTGGAATCGTTAAAGACTTAGAAGCTTTGAACGAAGAGCGTTGTTGATTTACACTTTCCTATACGGTGAAATGTTTCCCTTCTTGTAGAAAGATGGTACATTGTCACATCATGTGAAGGCGTATATTGCAAAGAGTACACCGTTCATCTCCAATGCTTCGCTGAATGTCCGAAACAGAGCACACCTTCTCCTGCTGATTGCCTTTCTTTGGTACCACCATTTTCAATTTGTTTCCTGATGGTGTGTGAACATTCAACAAGACTATTAAGTCCATGTCATCACTGATCACACAAGCTTCAACTCCATTCTTAGCTTTATCAATCGCTGTTAAAACTATTGATAAGTCAGCGTCACCCGTTGCTTGATGAACTGTGCAGCCGTCTCTTTGCAAGTACATTGTCAGGAGAGAAATAAGTCCCATTTTGTCCTTAGTGTTAGCTGGAAATTCACTTTGGTTGATAGGTACATCGATTGAGTCTTCATCTTTGACTGCAATGTTAGTGGTAGAACGTGATCTACATAATTGTTCTTCATCGTTTGTGGTTCCTTTGCTCGTATTCATCAAAAACAAGTTGCTGGCCTATAATGCGCCATTACTTAATTTATGTATTGCTCCCAAATCTGTCTGAAGGTAGCTGGGGAACATCAGAAAACACGATGAAGAAGGTGATCTTCATCAATGTAGGACACGTTTTCTAAATCTGGGGTGTCCGATGATTCATTTGAATCTGGAACCAAAACACACACCATTGGAGATTTGCTCCCCTTCCTTATCAAGCCAGATTCGTCGAACAAGAGTGGAGGATATGCACATAATTCAAATTAAAACACAGTCGAGCCCGTTTATTAAAATATCGGTTGAAAGAATATCCCGCTTAATATAATACATAATCAATGTACCAAACAAATGTAATGTTTTATTTTTATCCCGGTTTTTGGAATATCCCGCTTATTAGAGCATTTTTTCGTGGCAAAATGGCTATTCACTTAAGCGGGTTCAACAGTATTTCTTAGTCTCTCATATTTTCTTACAGTGCACACAATCCGATGTGAGAGAGTATTAGGCAGGGGTGCACGTGGACTCAAGTAAAATTTTCTGAAGGCAGTATGAAATTTTCTGAAACTATGAGGAAGCTCGGCCCTTCCCCCTTCCCAGTAAAAACTCTTCAGATATATGCATACAAAAGTCATTTAAATCATTGATAAAAATTATTTTTAACTTTTTTTTAAAATAATTTTTCAGTATTAGAATGTGTTGTCAGCTCAAAACTTTCGGAAATTTCTGAAATTTCGGATCACAAACACCCCTGGTATTAGGGTTCACACATACAGTGGTATTGTTAAATGTCATAGACTTGGTAATAGAGGCTAGAGACTGCACAGCTAACTTTCTTTTCAAGTGTATCTCTGAATGTTTTGTTCTTAATCTTTTTTAAAGCTAGTAGTTTAACTTCAAGTGTTTTATCACAGTTCACGCAAATTATAGAAAACTGGTTCTCGTTCCCAGTATTTCTACGTTTCTAACCCCATGTGGTGCCTCTTAGTTTCTTTTAGACTACAATACGATTGTACAATATTACTTTTCAATCAAATTGTTTAGTTATTTCTGTTTACGCAGTAGTTAGAATTTCATTTTCAAAAAAATCTTTAAAATGCGAAAATTTTCTACTTTTACACCCGCCGTAACTCTGGAATCGTTCACTTAACAAAATAATGCTTAGGACCATTTTGTTCGTAATTTAGTGTAGATTATTTTGTACATTGCACTTTCTGCGCTAAACGCCATAGTTTTTTAAATATTTTGGAAAAATTGATAAAAACTACTAATTTACTAACTTCTTCCCCTCCTCCCCCCCTAAACCCGACGCTGAAAACGGTGTAACTTTTTACCAAACAATATGTGGACTGTATAGAACAATTTGGAGTTGACGGGAAACTTTTACTTTGGATGTTCAGGTTTATGTCTAATTGCACTGTACTAAGGTGTTTTATTGTGTGATTCATAAATTCGGAGACGTCTGCTGCAGCGTGGGCTGCGCGCAAGGATTTCTTTCTACGGGATTCTTCTCACGCAAAACCATCGCCGCCTGCGGCTACAATGGTCGTCTTTTCTGACGAATCCCGTTTCAATTTGTGGCACCATGATGGCCGAATTCGTGTCAGGCGCTATGCCGGTGAACGGCACATTCCGGAGTGCATTATCGAACGCCACAGTGGACGAACACCTGGAGTTATGGTCTGGGGTGAAATAGCATTTCATGGACGATCACAATTGCTTGGATTTGTGGGCAAAGCAAGATAATGCCCGTCCACATGTCGTCAGGACTGTCAAATCCTACCTTGATTCGCAGCAGGTACAGCTTCTTCCTTGGCCTGCATATTCCCCGGATAAGTCACCGATTGAACATGTGTGGGATTTCGTTGGGCAGCGTCTCGTTCGTGATCCTCGTCCCGTTGCTTCGACAGACGAACTTTGGTTGCGCATGCAAACAATATGGAATAATCTTCGGTAGGCAGATATTCAAACTTTGTTTCACTCCATGCCGAGTCGTGTAGCAGCTTTTATTGCGGCGCGTGGTGGCCACACAAAATACTAATTCTATCTCCTTTTATTGTTTGTTTGGTTTGAAAATGTAATCATTTATTTGTACAATTACCTCTCAACTGTGTATTAAATTTCATTCAACTATGATGCTTCCTTCATGGTGTTGCAATTTTTACACACAGGAGTGTTACAAACAGAGTGTATCGTCACAGTGCGAAAAACTTACTGTAATTATACAGTCGTCAATGTAAATTACTTATAGTAGTTATAATTTTTCCTTTTTCTTTTTTCTCCTTTTTTACAATGTCATAAATTCTTGAATCTATTAAGTATGATGGCTCAAACCACATATTAATGCGACAATTTATTGCTTTTTTATGAAATTTTAAAATGTGTTAAGGCTTTTTTGGCACTTTGTATAGTTTAAATTTTTCACTATTGTGCCGCAGTTGCGCATTCAATCATCGTTTTGAGTCTATTAATTATGGTTTACTAGTACCTTCTTTTAACAATTAGTTTGTCTACTGGCTTGATAAAATCATTTATATTCCAATCGCACTTTAATGGCTGAATTACATTGTTTTGGAAAAAATAATTTTTTGGCAGTTAGGTCGTATCCTGTTGAACCTTTAAACTATGTTTTAGAAAATTGTCCATGAGCATATAGGGGAAGGTGAGGCTCAAAGTGAAACAATTTAGGTGACTGAGCTTTTTTCAAAATGAACAATTTGTAAATTTGTTTTGAGAATTACTGTACACAAATAAAAACCTTGGACTCTATAATAAAACTTGCATTAAAACAATATTTTTTATTCTTGGCAATAAATTTGTGTCTTCAAAAAAAGTTGGAAAATTTTCACTTTCTTTTCCATGGGGCAAAGTGAAAAATAAAATATTTTTCTAATGAAATATTTTTTATTCAATTGCAAAAACTATTTTTGATCAAATGAATCAGTAAATAAAAGGTTGAATGAATATGGATACTAAAACAGAAGAGTAGAAAAGATACTAAATCAGTAAGAGGGTAATTAAATTAATTAATGGTCTGATGGAAAATAAATGAGTGAGTTAGAGTGATTGAATAAGAAAATTAATGAATAAATTCATACATAAGTAAATTACTAAATGAAGGAATGTAAATGAATTAACGGATACGTAAATGATTTAGCAAATGATTAAGTGAATAAATGATATAAATTACTTTATTTTGCCCCATCTACTTTGTCCCGCATGTACTTGACTAATTGCACAAAATATTTAAAACACAAATAAGCTTAATATTTACTAAATAAATACTGCGCCGAATATTAGGTCTAAATTAAAATGTTAATAGCAAAAACTTTATCATTTTATAATAACAAAAATAATTTTTTGCTAACAACAAAATATTACAATACCAGTATCAGTTTTTGAAAATTCCCTGTATGATAACATGTTTTAGTCTTCGGCAGTAATTTCTTCCTTACTGGAATAGACTACATGTGCTACTACATAGTTTAAATTTTATCAGATAGTGGCGTAAAAACAGTAGCTGGCAAGTCAACTTTACTTTTGGAACTGAGGGAGCAGTTGCCCCCTTGCTCTCCTTCCTTTCGTACGAGCCACCTCTAAACGGGGCACTAGCCGATACAGTTATTTGTTTGGCTCAGGAATATTTGAAAATAACCATTTTGAATGAACATTTTTTGATATAAATTTCCTTGATTTCTTCGCTTTCGTTCTAATTTCATATTAAAAATTCTAGTCTTAAAAAAAACGGTATACTTTGAAATAAGAAAAAGTGAACACTCTTTTTTTTTTCTAAACAGATAAATGATAGTTTTAAGAATAGTCTTTTGCAGCTTTGGCTGTAAAGCAGGCAACCTTTGGAGAAACATATATTGGCTTCGTAACCTTCGGTAAACACTAACAAAATTGCCAATGCAGCAGGGGGAAAAAAAAATACAAACGTTGGCGAAAACAGCTGTTTTATTCGTTTACTTCGGCTATCAGTTCTCGTGAAACAAGGTGTGTGACTGCAAAAGTTTCAGCTACTACTTTAAAGTGGCATTGTTGTTTTGAAGCGGGTCTGGGTGGTATAGCTTGACCACGAAGAGAAGGCGGATGACCTTGAAGTGAAACCTCATTGTGTATCATTTGTAATATGTAGAATCAATCAGAAAGCACCTAAAAGTGAGAGTCGCTCTCACTGATCCTATCTACCACAAAATAATAACAATCAACCTATTACAAATGATACAAATGATGTGTTTGCATCAAGGTCAGCCGCCTTTCTCTTCGCGGTCAAGCTTTAAGGTATCAAATCTCTGTTGGGTCATTCCATGTCAAGTGATCCAAAGTTTTTTCCCTCACCTTTTTGTATTTCTTTGAAATTTGGCTCATCGATTGTACCCTTCAAGGTAATCAAAAGTCCAAATTTTTAGATTTTTATCTCTATTATTTTTTTATTTATGACACTTTGATTTTTCAAAAAACCCTCTTTTTTTCATGGATGCTTGAACATAAAATGGACGATAACTCAGCACCAAATACAGATAAAGATTTGGTAAAAAGCATTTTAAAGTACAGTATTTGCTGTTTAACGGGATATGCAACATGACTAATTTAAAAAAAAATTTAATTTTTAAAAAATGAAATTTAAATTTAAAATTTAAATTTCTCAGAACAGGTACAATAATTTTTTTTAAAAAAAATTCTTTAAAAATTTGTGTGTATTTTATCTTTATTTGTGCAAAGTTTCAAGTTGGGATCTCAATGGGATCGTATTTTTATGAATTTTTAAATAAAATTTGACTTATGAAGTAATGATATTTTTTCAGATTCTAACTAGTTAAATAAGGGGTTCTCTTACTGGGGATGGTCTAGAAGTAGTAATTGATCATGACTATGCTTGAAATGAGCTGACATGAATTTGTTGATTGTTACCCACCCCCTCACACACACAACCACTTTTTATCTTTTTTTTTTTCAAAACTGTACTTAAAAAAAAAAAAAAAAACACCTGGCACGTAAGAGTTATCATCATAATAAACTGGGAGGCACGCTGCTAAACATCAGTAGTGACTAAGCCTTATAAATGGGGAGAGGGGTCATAAAAACTAAAAGTCAGAAAAACTTTAACAGACAAATAGAACTACTCATTTGCAGCTTTTTTTTTTCTTTCGGAAAGTGGGAGGGTAGGGGGGAGGGGGGCAATCTGGAATGAAGCTTAACAACATGGAAGGTTATGCTCAAACTAGCGAAATTTGTTTGGTCTATAACTACTTTTAATATATCTGTAAATAGATCTCACTGCATTGCTCTCCTTTACAACTGAAATTAAAAAGAAAACTAGCGTTAAAGGAAAGAAAGAAAAAAAAAAAACCAGCTGCACTCCAAATGTTGTAGAAAGATAGTTTTATGCGGACAGACATATGATCTGATGCTTAGATTTATTTTTAGTTTAGTGTGAAAAGAATGGAACAACATGGGGGGAAACGCTTCTATTTTGCTATGATCTTGGGGCAAACTATTTCTCTCCTCCCTTCAAAATTGAAAGTTGATGCAGGGGTACGGGATGAAATGAATCATAACTTTCCTTATGAGATAGTGAATTAATCAAGTACACTTTGTGAAGTTCGGATTGAAAAAGAAACACTTGGTCTGAAAAAAAAAGCATCAAGTGAGGCGTGATACTAGTATAGTGTTAATCGTATGGGTGGGGGTGGGGGGGGGGGGGAATGTACTTGTTCTTGTATTAAAGAACATTTACCAGCTTTTAATATGTTTTCTATTCATTTTGTTCTATTTTACTCATTTATTTATTTTTTACATTTTGAAAATAGTTTTGAAAAAAATAATAAAAGTGGTGGTGTGGGGGGTGGGACGTTTTCTTGCATTAAAGAAGAACATTTACCAACTTTTAATAAGTTTACTATTCATTTTGGTTTTTTATTTATTTATTTGTTATTTTTTTTTACATTTTGAAAAGTTTTGAAAAAAAAGAAGAAAAAAAAAAGATTAAAAGTGATGGTGGTGCGGGGAAGGGGGGAGCTTACCAATCTACAAATTCATGTCAGCTGATTTCAAGCGCGTAGTCATTATCAATTACTACTTACTAGACCATCCCCAGTAAGCGAACCCCATATTTAACTAGTTAGAATCGGAAAAATGTCCATTATTTCATAAGTCAAATTTTATTTAAAAATTCATAAAAATATGATCCCATTGAGATCCCAACTTGAAACTTTGTACAAATAAAGATAAAATACTCAAAAATTTTTGAGAATTTTTTAAAAAAAATTCATTATACCTTTTCTAAAAAATTTAAAATTTAAATTTCAATTTTTAAAAATTAAAATTTTTTTGAAATTAGTCATGTTTTATACCCCATTAAACAGCAACTAAAGTATTTTAAAATGCTTTTTACAAAATCTTTCTATCTACCTATATTTGGTGCTGAGTTATCGTTCATTTTATGTTCAAGCATCCATGAAAAAAAGAGGGTTTTTCGAAAAATCAAAGTGTCATAAATAAAAAAATAAAAGAGATAAAAATCTAAAAATTTGGACCTTTGATTACCTCGAAGGGTACAATCGATAAGCAAAATTTCAAAGAAATACAAAAGGGTGAGGGAAAAAATTCCCAAATTTTGATCACTTGACATGGAATGACCTTGTTGCGAAAGTCAGCCAGATCTTTAAGTACACTGTCGAATCTCTCTTCAAGTTTGAACACAACCCCACTCAGTAAAACTTATTAAAATAAAATTGTCGTGGACTTTTATAGCAATGGCTGCCTATCAAAAAGAAATTTGTTCAGTTCCGAATTATTTCTTTCTTTTAAAGTCTGTAGCTCAAATCTTCGATTGTTTTTCAGGGGACCTGAAGCTGAGTCTCGGCAGAAAACCCGGTGCCAAGAACTGTCAGCCTTTCACCCGTCACCGGACGAAGCGAGTCGAGAAACCCTGGGGTCCACTGAGAATTCAGGATCCTCAGATTAACACCTTCGCGGTCAGAGTTGGATTGCCAGGTAGCATGAAGGGTTATGCCGGTATCACAGGTGAGATGATGGCTCAGAATACCCCATGCCAACCTAAAACGTTTATCCTTAACATATTATTCTTATTTTTCAGTTTGTTTCAAACTGAATACCTTCTGCTGCATGTTCAAACCAAATTTCTTAGATTTACTTGAGACTGAAGTTTTGGAAGCATTTGAACTCAAAATTCATGACTAATATGTAAATTTAGAAAATTATACATTATTTGTACCCGCAAAGGAATTATGCTATAATTATCTTGTGCATCAAGCGTAAGACACTCAAAACCAGGTTTCTTAGATTTACTTGAGGCAGATGTTTTGGTTGCATTTCGTGATTGCAATACTAGTATTTCGAGCAACTTCGCTATTTTGAAGTACCGGTATTTGCTGAGGTAAAATACCTGTATTTTTGGTATAAGCTGAAAATAATCAATAGTTTTAATTTAAGAATTTTCAATTTAACTTATTAAATATCTCCTTTAATTTTAAATGTACATTTCTTTTTCCATGATACAGAACCAAAATCAATCTTTTGATGTAAAATTTGGCTTCAAAATCACGAACTAGTAGAATATCATGAAACAAAAGTAGCGGAAATATTGCAAAATGATATTTTCCTTACTAGATGGTGAGATAAATTTTCATTTTTGTGCAAAATGTTTATATTTTTTTCTATTTCCCTGAAGATCACTCCCTTTCCCTTTCGTGAGTGTTCATTTCTAGTGCAATTTCAAATGTATTTATTCTACGAATAATTTATTCCAACCATCAATTGCAGTAATACTTAGATATTTTTTAAAAATATTGTTCTCAATTGTACTGAATTTTGGCAAAAAACTTTTTCTTGTCAGTAAAACAAATGGTAATTTGTTGTCACCGGTATTGGTTTGTCGTCATGTCTCGCTTTATACTTGGCAAGATAATGTTTAGAAGCGAGTGCCTTGAAAATTTGCATAGATCTTAAGCGCAAGATAGTCGTACTCTTAAAAAAAATTTATTTCGAAATTTGCCGCCCCTGAAATCTGCCGTCCTAGGCGATCGCCTAGGTCGTCTACCCCAAGAGCCGGGCCTGGTGAGTAACTAATGGAACGAAATATCCGTATCAGCGAAATAATTGTATCGCTGATTTTGAAAAGGACGTAAGTCACCAGTAATTGATTTTTAGGAAACTTGATAAAACCGTTTATCTCAAGTTACAAATATGTTATTATAAATCTATAGCAGTCGTTCCAAAGGCATTGCTTTTACATATGTTCAGTGAAGTTTTGGTTAATTTCCGATTTAATTTGGATCAAATACCGAATTTACAAATTAGATGATTTACGCCATTTTCAAAATCAATCTATTTTTGACAATAAAAAATATTTTCTTTGCACTTATTTTCAAGATATTTTAATTGTATAAATGTTACAATTTTTTTTCTAAATTACATTTCATCGTCGTCGCTGACGTTGTCAGAAGCCGTGGTTTTCCAAGAGAGGATCCTTTTGTAGAATCCATGGTGTTACTCGGGAATGTGAGGGAGGAACTTCCTAATGTCAGTCAATTTCTTTTCATTGATGGGCACCTGACCAGTGAATGTACGCTGGCGTAGTTGATAGACCCGGGACGTTCTTGACTTTCAGGAGTTTGTAACTGTTGTAGTAAGTTATAGTAAGATCGTCAATCCGGACAAAAGCAATAAGAATCCCAGGTGTCGAAAAACCAAACACGTACATCTTGTTGGAACTGACGGAGAATAAATTGCGATGATCACTCTTCTGGCCCGAGCGGGTCTTTTTCAAAGGGACGCAGGATTTCTTATAAAACTCTGGCCACCATTGACTGAAATCTTCGACTTCTTTAGGGCGTAGCACTTTGACATTGAAGGGATCCTTTCTGGTAGCCAGAATCATTGCATGATATTCGTCAGGGAGGTAGACGTTTTCCCTGCTAGAATAGTGGTACGTTTTCGTATGAAATGATTAATATACTCCACCATTCGGTTGATTTCAATGGCGGAAATCTCGAAATTTGGTCGAGGATCTTGAACGCGCAGTTTTTTTGGAGTTTCTCCTCCTCTTAACAATCCCCGTAAACGCCTTAGCTTTTTTTCGGAGAAGCTGTGAAAACTGAGAAAAACCTTCTGACAAATAGGTTTTTTGAGAGCCCTGCATGACATGATAGCTGAAAGTGGACTGCTTCACTCGTGGTTCTCTTTTCTGGGACGATGTTTTTCGACTTCATGGTGATCAACAAGGGACTGAAGATGTCTTGTATTGTCTTTGATTGCATAGAGTACATATTAGCAAGGACACCGTCACGTTTCTCTGGAGAAAATGAATCAAAACATGTTTCTGACTCTTTTTTTACGTTTTTTTATCTACTTCGTCCATCATTAATGTTTAAAAAAAAATACGTAAACCTAAACAGCATAGATAATGACGATGCAATATTGGTAAAATAATGATGCAATATGGCGAAATACTGACGGGAGATTACCCACTACAGTTCATAAAACAGTGTACCACAAGAGAAACAAAAAATATTACCTTGCACAACCAGCGACATCTATTAGAATTGTCAATGAGTTTGAAAAGGGCGTAAATTCAACGATTAACGCCCTTTTCAAAGTCATCGCAAATTTCCCCTCCATTTTTCTCAATCACTTCATACAGACTTATGCCGTTTTTAATCGAATTTAGTAGGTTTACTACCACAGTACAGTTTTCAATTATTAGCTCGATTTGTCAAAAATGATGACTTACGCCCTTTTCAAAATCAGCGATTCAATTTTGGTTCCGATTTACTTGCCATTTCTTTTCTTGAATTCCACTACAACAAAATCTGTTACATCGAATACAATTTGCCGCCCCTTGAAGTTCTCTGTAACGGGATTTCACTCTATTTGCATTCGACCGTTCCAAAACAGAGTGAACCAGGTGGTTAGTTTTGCCCGATGCAATCTAAATTCATCTGATCAAAGGAGAATGTATGGAAATGTCGCTGGACAAATTAGACATCTACCAGATAGTGTGAAAGTTAGCACTGAAAGTTTTGGAATGCTCTCGCAATATGGAATTTTTAAGCGAATAATAATTTCAAAGCTATTTCGGTAGCTAGCTAAGAGGAGCAGTTAAATCATAGATGGAATATTAACTTGATACGTAACGAGAAACCGGCAACTGAAACCAAGTAGTAAACGAACAAAGCGTCCGAAAGTCGAATGTCGGACAAACAATTTATACCGCAGTCTACAAGGATACAAGCAGCGTTGCATCCAATGGAGAACTGTTCAATGGTGGCCAATGATTGCCGCTACAGATATTGTGTATCGAGTGAATAGATTATTTCAGAAAAGGCATAGTTCCAATTAATGCAACTTTTCAGAAATCAATAAAAAGTGATTATTTCATTCAGAAATATGAACTAAATTCTACGAATTTTTTTATGACTAATCTAGCCACAAATAGGATCATTTCCTCACCTTAAATTACGTTTCATTTCGTAACTGAAACTTACAATTTTTTTTAAATTTGGACTTATGCTCTTTCTGCAATAAATATCCTGAAAGACTAGTTTACAGTGATGAAAATGTAAATTAAGTGAAACAGATTTGTTTCAACTGATTTATGATAATAAAAAATGTTACGAAGTGACAAGAATGATTAGTGAAGTCCGTATTCATAAATTTATTATTTTAAGAAAATACATCGTGTAATTTCCTTTTCTCTCGTCTTGTTTTAGTGAAATAATAAAGTGTGACGTAAATTTTTTTAAAAAAATACAAAAACTAACAAACTGAGATAAAAAGCAAAAGTTTTACATGTGTATAAAACTATTCATATTCATCTAATACATTCTCCATGGAAAACTTTTTTTATCCTTCTCTTGTCTAGTTTTGTGTACCAAGATCGATGTACATATTAGTATGACTATGTTCAAAATTGCACTATATAATAATCTTTATTTATCTCTTTCAACAATATGAAAAAATTCCCTTTATACTCTGTCAAAGATAGTTCAGCCGACAAGCGTTACTTTGCAATATTCTCTTGAAAACAGTCTATAAAATAGCTAGCCTGAAACTATTCCTTTGATGTTCTATCAAATATTTTAGCGTCATGAATGTTGATAATTGAAAACGTTTGTCGCCCAGTAGAATCTTTTTCCAAAATCTCAATTTGGGAGATAAACCCTCTTAAAAAATGAAGGGCACCTGTTTAAGCAGTTACAGATTTCATTGTTTTCAACAGATTTGACGGTGAACCCTTGTTGTAATTTCAGGATTTCACTTATAAGAGATTGGATTTCACATGGTTATAATCTGTCATATCTGTTGAACATTCGCTTTACCGTCCCAAGATCCTGATCGCAAAGGACAAACGAATGTCCTCTCAGATGAAAGTCATCAACAATATTGTTCCATTTCTTCAGTGTTATTTCTAGAAAAAGTCTCCCGCAGTGTTGTTTTTATTTTGACCTGCGTACATCTCGCTGAAAGCATGCAGTTTTTTCGTAGTTCCTAGAGTGATGTTAATAAAACTCCAGAGAAATTAGCGAATTTCATTCTGATTCCGTGATTTCGAATCCCCCCTAACCCGCCCTCCCGAACTGACGAACCTATCATTACCGAAATTATGTTAGATCAAAGGAGTTATTTGTTTTTACTTCATTACGCCGAAAAATCTAGTTCTTCGAATATCTTGCCATTGCGTCTTACTATTTCGTCCTTCGCGTTGAGTGTAGAGAGGGCATAAGTTCTGGACTTACGTCCTTTCTGCTCTACTCAAAAAATGTGACCCCTAAATAAAGTGCTTTATTGTACAAGAATAGACTTCCCTGCTACACTAGTCGATGTCTCTACATGCAAGCTTGGGAAAACCACAGCTAACTCAATTTTGAAAATAAAAAATTATTAAATAAAAACAAAAAACCCGACTGCGTAAAACCAAAAAAACTAAAAAGAAAATGTATAAGCCCAGTAGTTTAGAATGTTATTAAGTACTATTGAATAACTACACCGTTGAAATAGTTTAATAACCGTACACAGATAAGACAAATCATAAATTCAAAAGCAGAATAGAAGGATCAACAGTCGGGGCCCATTCCTTTCTGATTCAAGGAAGCCCCTAAAATTTGAATGAGCCCCGATTGTTGATCCTTCTATTGTGCTTTTGAATTTATGATTTATCTTATCTGTGTATACGATTATATTAAACTATTTCAACGGTGTAGTTATTCAGTAGTACTTAATAACATTCTAAACTACTGTGCTTATACATTTTCTTTTTAGTTTTTTTGGTTTTTACGCAGTCGGGTTTTTTGTTTTTATTTAATAATTTTTTATTTGACACTTTTTTGTTAATTTTCATTGACTTAGTTATTATGATTATGAGACGGTACATTTCGCAATCTTTTCATTTCATTGAGGGAGTTTGTTTGCATCGCGAGGTCTATTAAGTAACTTGCGGTGGTCTAAACTACTGATAATTAGTCCCTATAGAGACCTAACTCCGCTTAAAGCTACATATGCTTGACCTTCGGCAAAAATGCTCGAACTTAAGTCAATCACAGCACAGCTATATAAACAGCCTGTACAACTCATGATGACGCGAAATCGGAAACGTCGTCAGTCAAATCTTTCTCGCAAAACTAAAAAAGCTTATCGAGAAAGTACACGTCGCGAAACTCAGTCCCTTGAATCAAGGCAAAAACAAATGCAACATGTTAGAGATGAAAATCGAATTAGTAGACTTTCTTTCTTTTGGTGCTTATTGCACGGATTTATTTTGATCAGGACTACAATCTGAGTGACTTGTCTTCGTTACGCATAATATACTTTTTATTACAGTACAGAATACAAATAAAGAACACATGAATGAATTTACATCAAAAAGTCTTGACACACCGCCTCAAGTGGGAGAAGCAATCGCTTAGACCACTCGGCCACTGAGACCCCAATTAGTAGACTTAGTAAACAAAAAAATTCAGGCAGCAAAAACTACCTGCATTTGTCGCACGCAGGTAGCGTGCGACACAGTGTGCAACACCAAACGTGCACCGATCCCGAACTGACAAAATACGGCAACTGGTTGTTGATATGGTGAATTTTGATTACTGTCATGTGTTTAGTGACACTCCCAATGTTAAGACAAATCGATTGACGTAAGAATTATCAAAATTGACCAATGCGTTTAGCCCCTAGAACGCCACATAGGAACAGACATACATAGACTGATAAACACATTACTCTCCTTTGCGTCGCGCTCGCGCAGTCGGGTAAAAAGTGACTTACGCCCTTTCTGCAATAATCGATTCATCTAGGAGTTAAGAAGGGTTTACTGCGGGGTGCTCCGTGTTGGTTCAACACACTGCTATTTTATTCATTTTTGTGAATCGATTTTTCTTACTTGTAGGTCGTTCCTCACCTGGTGTGGCCTGGTACGTGAATGGTCTGTTGAGCCCGGAGTTGTACTTGCGCAGGAATCGCAGGTACACCTTTCTGATAGAAGGCGGCAACGACCCCTACAAAGCCCGCTTCTACCACCCTTTCTACATCACAGACGATCCTCATGGAGGGTACGCGAAGTACAGCGAGGAAGAGAGGCAGGTGAGGAAAACTTTTTTTGTGCTTTCTTCTAGTTTTTCATTTTAAAGCGCAATAGCCATGATATTTAAGTTCTTAAATCTAAAAACGAAAATGATATTCTATACAACTGTTTCGGTGTTACGAGGAACCCCCTTTTTGAATGCAGAATATACCCTACCCCCCTTCATGGTTTTCTACTGTTAGCTGCTTACGCAGTGAATCTGCTCGAGACGATGGGAATAAAAAATTCAATCTATAAACAACGGATTCAAAGCTTTAGTGTACCAAAAATTTATTTTTAATAACAGCTTTAGCACATATCTTGAGCAACCGGTTGGGTAATCCGATTAGTATGGCGCAGATTGAGTAGCACTCAATTGAAAACGTCATATAAAAAGATAGATTAAACTTAGTTTAGCATATGATTATTCAGAAGGTAAAAATTTTTGGAGTCTTTCATTGTTTCATTCTAACTGCTGCATGTTCTTCAAAAGCTGCAAGTTGTTTCCGCAAAGAAATGGGATTCCTCGCAACACCGAGGCTTCTGAAATACTTTTGCCATTTTGTAATTTTAGGCTGTTGAGTTTTTCATTGTTGCAAAATAGTTAAACTCTTTACTTTTACGATCCGTTTGTTTTTAGGGAAAAAAAATGGTTTGAAAAATGTTTTAATTTTTGCAGGGTAAGAAAATCTACGCTGGCGTAGAATTTGACCGTCGTGGTCGCCCTCATCCTTCGGCAGGTGAGCATTTGTTTTTAACTTCTTAAAGAATAAAGTATTTTAAAGACTATTTGCCTTAAATTTTCTTTTTTTGTTATTGTGATATTGAAAAGAAACCACTATCTAAATACAATCGTAAAACCTTTTTGACAGGTAGAAACGGTTGTGGCGAAAACTATGTCGCAAGTTAAAAACCCGTAAATCAACTTAAATAGTAGATTGAAATAATCTGGAACAGGAATGGGGTTTAATCCTTGTTCTAATCTTTAGGTTGCTTGTGATTTTAAATCTTACAGAAATAGTGTCTACATTCAGCATAAAAACCATTGACGAAGCGAAATCATTCTAATTCATTTAAAGAGCTGAAACAAATCTTTTGACTAACGTTGAAATCTGTGCAATAGTACCTGCCTAACCAGAAGGTTTATCTTCACTTTCGTCAACCTACAATTTGAATGCAATAAAATAAAGCGTAAAATATCATCGATGGAAGTAAAAACTGAACCGAACCAACTTTTCTAAAAAAATAATTCGTACCGAAGCACGGGACATATTTCTGGTTTAAAATGATTTACTATTTTGAGCTAGCAAAACCAACAAATTATTTTCGAGTATACCACAGGTTGTCTACAATATATAGGGTAGGTGGGGGTAAAGCCCCGCGTGGGGTAAAAACCCGCACCGACATTTTAACTTGATATCCTTGGAGTAAGAAATTTACCTCTAAGTGGTGGGTTTGTCCTATGAAAACCTATTGATCAATGAAATTTTGTCCTGACTAGGCACTCCAGAGACGAGAAAGGGGGATAAGTCTGTTTTTTACTACTTTGATCTAACTTTTCTAATATATTATGTGAACATTGTAAAATGTAGAATTTGAAAAGAAGAATCAATGAATTACATGTTAATACTGGAACATTAAAGCTTCACCTTCGCGTGAAAACAGTTATTCTAATGGCTGCTTAAAAGCAACATGGGGCGTTTTTCAGAAAGTGAAAAAATGGGGAAAATCCCCGCAGTTGTTTTGGGGTAAAACCCCGCATCTCCAAAAGGCCAAGGATTCTCTCCACTCGGCTTAAAACGGTCTCTTTTTTGAAATATTATTAATTTCTTTGTTTTAGCAAGTGCTTTGTACTGCTTATTCATCTTAAAAAATTAATTGTTGGGGACATTTACTCATGAAGTTTTAATTTGGATAAGATTTGTTAGGTAAAATCTTACATTCATTTCAATTAAAATGTGCTTTCATTAATGTAAGAATTTCTTCTCTTTTTTTTCTTTTTTTGAACATTTACGTACGTTTAATTTTTTGTTCTAGTACCTTCAGAAGAAAAACAATTCAGAACCATGATAAATGTCGAGCTTAATGAAGCACGCAACTTAATTGCAGGCATCTCTTAGTTCTGTATGGTAGACATTAAAGTTAGGTTCAAAAATATCGATTGAAGACATCTCTGAAAAATGAAACAAAAGCTTGGGACTTCGAAGAAGAAACAAATTTCCCTATAATTTCGAGTGAAACTGTAGAGAATAGCTCGAAACTTATCCCTGCACAATGTGGCCAAGATAACTTCAATATGACTAGAAGGAGAAGGTTATGTAGAGGGGTTTTCTTACATAAAACACCTAGAAGCCTGCAAATGTACTGAGCACAAGAGTCATTGGAAATGAAGACGTTATAAATAAATTGTCGTAACCTCAGCAGGACACGGTTCCATCCACGTATTTTTTATAATGCGGCTGCCATTTTTTCCCGGGTAGTTAATCCTTCTTTTACGGAGAAGAAAATATTTTCGAGATAAAGTTGAAAAGAGAAAAAAAAAAAAAAAAAGATTAAACGTGTGAGATATTTAAGTTCGGTACTGCTGAATAACAATAAACCAATGGTTCAAGGGGTTTTTCAAGTGTTTTTATCAAGCAGTCACCCTTTTTATTCACATTCGTCTTGAGTGGGGTAAAGATCCGCATTGCGGGGTTTTACCCCACTTTGTGGGGCAAAACCCCGCAATTTTGTTTTTCCGCTAAATTGTAATTTTCTCAATTATTATTAATCAGACATAGCTAAAATTTGGAAGAATTATAGGTAACAACCCACGCAATGACTCTAATTTGAAAAAATGGGAAAATATGCCCTTTATTGACCTTGGTGGTATAAAAACTGAAAATCGCGGGGCTTTACCTTCACCTAGCCTACATATCCTTGGCCAAAATATAGTAGTGTTCGATGAGGTTGAAGTAGTTCGGTCAATCCGAGTTCTTGAGGTTAAAGGAAATGGTACATAGCAGATTAATGTGGTTAATGACTCAAGTCTCAAACGGGTTATATTGCGCAGGTAAAGTTTATTTTGGTAGAGAGAAAGTTTATTTTTTTTTTGAAATCAATAAAAATTTTCATCTGACGAAAAATCTCAATGACCTCAAAAATATTACTGCGTCTATCAACTTACGGAAGGACATGCCATAAATTCAAAACTAAGTGGTATGTTACTTGCCATTGCCAAAAAAATGACTATTATATATTAGAGTGTATCAAAGAAAACTTTTTTTCGAAATTTAATTTGACAAGTTGATAAAAAGTTGCCTCTTCCGACCCGCATATTACGTAAATTTTTTTTATCCGAATTAAAAAATACTAGTTGACCCGTGCGGAACTCCGCACTGTGCTTCAAATCGTTTCATAAGGCATTTCGTTCTTTAAAAATTTCAAAGGAAGTACATTATGAAGAAGAACCGAAAAAAAGTACAGGGAAAAAGTAAGCGCACAAGAAAAGGGATGTAATTTGAATGCATCAGTAACAAAACCTCGTTAAATACAACGTTGTGATAATTTGATCATCGCTCACCTTTTGGTTGTACGTAATTTCAATGCAAACATAAATATCATTAAAAGTGTGGCTGAGTAGTGACTTGTGAAAAAGCAGTAATTGTGCATGTGAAAAAACAGGTTGTGGCAAATACAGTCCTGCCCATGTGAGCATCTGACGGGAAAAAAAGAAACATTAAAGAGATATTTATTAGCACGAATTCAAATTGGCGCCATTCTGATTAACAGCACGACACTCCAACAAACCTAGCAATTGCGCCTTCGTTTTCGAATGCTATTCATTGAAAGAATGTGCAATAAAAAAAAAGCAAAAAAGTTTTTTGCCGAAAAAAAGAAAGATCATGCATCTATATGTTTTGTCATTAGCCAGCATGATACATTTTAAAATTATTCGTAAAACAGGGAATTTGAATAAAGAATGAGGAAGATCTCACGGAGCGATTGACAAACATTATAGAGAAGTAATAAATTGGATTGAAAATAAGTTCATATAAATAATAAATTCATCTTTGAATATTGAACTATTTCCCATAGCAGGCTGCTTTAACCGTTACGGATTAAATTCCCGCACATGTTCCTCTTTTAATCGAACACTTAAAATTCAAAACCAAAACCAGTTAACCTGAATCCGTTTTTTAAGTGTAATTTTTCAAACGTAGACAAAATGTTTTTTTTTTTCAGCAGAAAACAGAGGAGTAGAAAATGATTTCTTACGAAGGACGTTGATAATAATTTTAATGTTTTATATCGCATTCGCGCGAATAAAAAATTAAAGGTTTACTGGGTGAAACTCGTAGTTTCAATTTGGCCGGCGTATTTTTTTTTTTCATTTGTACAAAAGGTTGAACAATATTATTAGAAAAGTCTACATTTCAGCATACAATGAAAATGTTTTTCTGCACAAAAAGGATTTCCTTTTGGTAAGTCTAATACTTTTTTTTACTTACATTATGCTTAGTGGTCTGGATGGAGTCAAAGCTTTAAAAAAAAGAACACCCTTCGATTAACAGTCAATTTATCCGAATGATAACTGTAGCCTGAATAAAGGAGTCGAAACACCAAGTAGCTTTCCCACTGCATTTATTTTATTACGTTTGTATGTTATGACTACATGTAATGCGTATTACTAATATAAATTTGATATTATGTCGGACAGTCCAAACTTGCCCGAAGTTCAGATAGTTTTAGCCGAACGCTCTACCGAAAAAAACTTATCAATTAACTTTAACAACTAAGTCCTGTGCTTTTAAGCTTTATTAAAATATGAACACACACAGGCTATTTTTTTTTTTGCCGAAAGCGACGTAAAAAATGGAAAACTGCATTAGAGCTTTGCTTTAAAAAAAATTCATAAGAACTACAGGTTGCATCAAGGTTTTGAAACAGCAAGGGGCGTTTTCGAAAACGATTTTTCGACCGTAAGTCTATTTTACGTCATTAGCCAGCCTGATAAGTTTTAAAATGAGAGGGGAATAATATATAAGATAAGATATTGAAGAAAAATATTTTTATTTTTGAAAATTTTTACAATTTGTTACCGCAGGCTGCTTGAACTGTTATGACTTAGATGGCAGCACGTGTCCATCATTTAACAGCACGGTTAGAATACAAAAAAATTGAACTATGCTCCTTTTTAAGCGTAGCTTTTCGAATGTAGTAAAAATGTGATAAGCTATTTGTTTTTTTGCAAAAAGAAGAAAAAATATACATTTTACCCTTCAAATTGAGGTAGTAATTTTTTTATTTGTACAATGAGTCAAAAACTCATTAGAAGAATATATATTTCATTATACGATTTATTATTTTTTCTGAACAATAAACAATTCTATTGTAGTCTGAAATCTTAAACCTGTTACTTATATTTTCGCTTGCATTATGCATTAATTTTCTTACCAGAGCCAAAGCTTAAAAAAAAAGAAGTAATTTAGCACAAAGTCACATCACGTTTTCATAACAGCAAGGAGCGTTTCCTTCTAATTTATTCTATTTCCTCATATTTGTTATCCACTTAATTAAGTGTTCGTGTAATGCGCGATATTTCTCTAATTTTTTGATGCAGATTGTCCTGACGTGGGCCCGAACACGCATTCTCCTGGTTATGAGGAGAACGCTCTGCCGATCAAGCTATTCAGCTCTGTCGGTCATAGTGCAAGTTCAAGTTATAAGTTTAACCGAAAACCTCATTCTGGTTCTTTAAAACACGTTTTTCGGCTGAAAAAAAAAACAATTTTTAGACCGTGGGTCTATTTTTCGTCAGTAGCCAGCACCGTAAGCTTTAAAATAAGGTGTAAATCAAAGAAATCGATCAAGAATTGAGGAAAATCTGGCGTAGAAACCAAAAATAGGCTACAGAAATAATATATAAGGATTTAGGTGTCCCGCACGAAGCCTAAAGTTTATAACTTTTCAAGTTGAAAAATGTACAACACAGTTAAGTCGGAGAAAAAAAGTAAGGGAAAAAAACATCGCAAACAGTATATAGGTCTTCCGCGTTTATTCTAAACTTCTGTGATAAAAAAAAAAGTTTTACAAGGCCATTTGGCTTGGTTAGGTTTCCAATCCCGAAATCCCGATCTCGAATCCTGCGGGATCCTGCGCGATATTTTGCGGGATTGGGAGCGAAATCTCGCAAGATTTAAATTCCCTCAAAGATTTTCTATGAAAACGTTTTCCAGCTTTTGCTGCTCCTAAAACGAATATTTTCGCAAGCATCATTTGAAGTTTGAATCACCTTCCTCGTCTTTCTGTAAGAAGGGCAAGAAAGACTTTGTGTCTAACATGATGAACGATGAAAATGAATTTGTATTCTCATTCGAGGTTTCAGTTTCATACGTTCAGCAATTAAGAAAATGCGTAAAAATTATAAACGTTTTCGAAAACCGGTGTCACCAAAATTTAAAACCCAGAAATTTTACGCTTTAGAAAAAATTGAAAGTGAGTACAGTTGAAAAACCCGCTTGAGTAGCCAGAACTTGGAAGAACGTTGGAACGCTTCAGTGAACTTAGGGAAAACACTCAAAACCTTTAACTTACGAAAATTGCGCAGTATTTTTCTCCAGCAACGAAAGCAATGAAAAACCTATCACTATTTATGCTCTTATACCTGTGTATCTTATGCTCTTATACCTGAAAAGGGCTTGCCAATGTCTTTATCACCGTAAAGCGGGGGGTTGGTACCTTGAAAATTATTTTGGATGCATTAGCTCACTAATCTGAAACATTCGGCAAAGAGATGCAACACAGGATGACTCGCAGTACGTTAAGCTGCTTAAGAGTCATTGTCTGTAAGAATCAGGCAGTTTAGAGCATTTGTGATTGTTGACATTTTTAATTTTTCTTATTTTCTCATATGTTGTTCCTTATCATGGATGTAATGTAAATCCAAAATATGAGCTTTGTATGACTTACCGTTTTTGGAAAATTAAATTTTTAAATTTAGGGGGCGTGGCACATTTTTGCGTGTTTTTCAAATTTGCAAATTTTTAAAGTTCTTGTTTATTTAAGCACCCCTATAATGACATGGATTTTTAAATTCTATACTATTATATGGTCTTGTTAGATACTATTATAGCTGTCAAATCAGTGTCACTACGAGGGCGACGCCCACAAAAGCCGTTTAAAAATGACCGAAAATGAAATTTTTTACTATATTCAAGGCCAATTTTCTCAAAGCGCTTTCATGATGACATCAACGTTTTTACATCAATTTCTAGCTACACTTGCATACCTCAAAAATATGTAATAAAATTGGTGTCACTACAAGAGCGCCAGAAATATTGGAACTTTTATTTGACAAATTTCACAAAATCCCAAATGTTTAAAATCTAACTACCACTCTCGCCCTCATAGCAGAGATCTGAAACTAATTAAGTCTGATAACCAACATGTTTGTCTAACATTTCAACTAAAAAAATCGGTGTCACTCCTATTACTTTCGTAAATATAATCATTCGAAATTTGTGTGTTATGGCGTTATTTAAAGGAAAGACTTTTGAAATTCGAATGGCTTTTTGCACCGTTTGTTTTAAACTTTATTATAAAATTACAGTAGTGACGCCTAAAATAATGCGTTTCTAATGTATTTTATATAAAAAACTTTTTAAAAATAAAAAAGCATTAGAAACACAGTAAATCATTATAGGTACAGATGGACGTATTGTGTAATGGGCATTATACGCTAAAATAGTCATAGTAATATTCATATTTTTTTAACTATACTAATTTTTATCTGTTATTTATACTAAGAATGCAACTATTTATTTTTACCTAAATTAAATAAACACAAAGTATTATATAGTTATGAGCATAATGTATTACATAGCGAATATTCAAAATCTGAAACAAAATTTGAGGATGACGTAGACAAAGAAGACATAAAAAATCAAATTAACCAGCTTCAGAAAGACGGTCATCTCTTATTGAAATCTGGCAATTTTGTAGCACTAAAGCTTAGGAAAACATGATATCCCGGAGAAAAAGTAGAAGATGACCATTTGCACGTAAAGGTCAAATGCATGGCAAGAAGGGTTGGAATAAATAAATTTGTTTTTCCGGAAAAGAAGGCTTTTATTAGTATGATAATCTAGCTGTATTATGCAAAATAGACCTGTACCTATATCAAAACGAGCATTTTCTGCTCAAGATTAAGACGCTCTTACTGCCTATAGCTGTTTGTGTTAAAAGTTACACTTCTTTATAACCCAACAAAAACTATCTGGATGTGAAAAGATTAAAATAAAAAAATAAATAAACAAACAAATAAAATATATAAAAAAAAAGAAAGAAAAACAAAAAAATAAATGAAAAAAAAAAAAAAAAACGCCAGAACATACAAACTTCGAATGATTATATTTCCAAAAACAGTAGGAGTGACACCAATTTTATTAGGCCAAATGTTAGACAAACATGTTGGTCATCAAACTTAATTAGTTTCAAATCTCTGCTATTAGGAGGCTAGCTGTAGTTAGATTAGCAAATGGTCAACTTCCACTTTTTCTCCGGGATACCATGTTTTCCCAAGCTTTAGTGCTACAAAATTGCCAGATTTCAATAAGAGATGACCGTTTTTCTGAAGCTGGTTAATTTGATTTTTTATGTCTTCTTTGTCTACGTCATCCTCAAATTTTGTTTTAGATTTTGAATATTCGCTATGTAATACATTATGTTCATAACTATATAATACTTTATGTTTATTTAATTTAGGTAAAAATAAATAGTTGCATTCTTAATATAAATAACAGATAAAAATTAGTATAGTTAAAAAAATATGAATATTACTATGACTATTTTAGCTCATAATGCCTATTACACAATACGTCCATCTGTACCTATATCGATTTACTGTGTTTCTAATGCTTTTTAAAAAGTTTTTTTTATAAAATACATTAGAAACGTATTATTTTAGGCGTCACTACTGTAATTTTATAATAAAGTTTAAAACAAACGGTGCAAAAAGCCATTCGAATTTGAAAAGTCTTTCCTTTAAATAACGCCATAACACACAAATTTCGAATGATTATATTTCCGAAAGTAATAGGAGTGACACCGATTTTTTTAACTGAAATGTTAGACAAACATGTTGGTTATCAAACTGAATTAGTTTCAGATTTCTGCTATGAGGGCGGGAGTGGTAGTTACATTTTTGGGTTTTTGTAAAATTTGTCAAATAAAAGTTCCAATATCTTCTGGCGCTCTTATAGTGACACCAATTTTATTACATATTTTTGATGTATGCAAGTGTAGCTAGAAATTGATATAAAAACGTTGATGTCATCATGAAATCGCTTTGAGAAAAATGACCTTGAATACAGTAAAAAAATTTCATTTTCGGTCATTTTTAAACGGAGTTTGTGGGCGTCGCCCTCGTAGTGATACTGATTTGACAGCTATAATAAAGGGTGTCCCAAAATTAACGCAAGATTTGAATTTGCCGCCATTTTTGCAATAAATTGTGAGCAATCTTGAAAAAAGAACAATTTGGCAGCTGAGGGTCTAGGGTTATTACAAATGGAGCATTTTCGATTCTATAATGCCTTTTCATTATCGAACAATTATTTGAAAAATAATGAAAGTTTGGGCGGGTCAAGCAGTTTACTGTTATTGGCGCTCGATATCGCAATTAGGTAATGCGCAGGTGGTTGTGGGATTGCTGACATAGACGTTTGACTTCAAATAACCCCTTAGGGAGAAGTCTAATGATGTAAAATCATACGATCTAGGTAGGGGTGCGACCATTGAGAAGGAATAGATGGAGAGAGTGCAACCCTACTATCGCGAAACGGCAACCATACCATGTGACCTGGGGAGCAATTTCTAGTTGACCGTAACCGCTGAAGAAGTTTTCATTAGCTGAAGCCATGAATGATAAAAACATTTAACTGTAGAAGAGAAAAATTAGATTTATAGCAATAAAGCAGTATTGTAGCATTATAAACTGTGAAGAAAAAGCCATATCAGGAAATCCAGTAACTTTTCTTAGGTATGTACAAATGTTTTTTACTTCTAAATGAAGAAAAAAATAACATATATGTGCATTCAACGAGTACATTTCCCACAGTTGCCTATAATTTTTAAATTTTTGTACTGATTTTACCTATAAATGTAATAAAACATTGTATATCATGAGTGCAAATAACATTTTAGTTCCATAAAAACACTTTTTACTTAACTAGTAATTATTTTAACGGCTCTCGAGTAATTTGTGTACGTTTGCTTTGTTGGCGAGTAGCTTCTCGCCAAACTCCTGTGAACAGCAGATGCGTTTAGAACAAGTTTTAGATTTGAAAATAAATATTTGTTACTTTTATGCTTTAATTTAAATACTAGTGTGCCTGCGTATGAAATTCAAACATTGATGTAATTTCAAAACATTGATTACAAGACACAAGAATTCATAAATTTTCAGTCAATGAGCGAACTCTTTAAACATATATTTGTACATGACCGTCATTACAAGGAATAAAAATCAAAATACATAAAAAATGCAGTTACATCATATTTTAAAATCCTGGAGGAAGTGGGGAGGGGGAATTAGAATGAGAGGCCTGGTATCCGTTATTTATTTAAAACTGGCAAAAGGTTAGCAGCGTTGCCTTTGCTATTAACAATAATCAGTAACGATACCTTTTAGAACTGATCTTTCAACATTGCTCAAAATTCTGTTAATCTTCTACTAACAATCATAGAGAAAGTTTCAATACTATTTTTCAAAAAGCACACACACACGCGCTCAATTTAACTACACCGATGCACAACATAAAAACTTATCACAATAATGCAGGCTGAAAACTTTCGCTTACTCACAACATACTTGGTCGATCTAATATTCTCAGAAAAAATAACTCTTAATTGTTTCCAAAATATCATAAAAATAAATTTACGCAGGAGATAAATTAAAAAATAGGGCGGTTGAATTATTCTACTTTGTTTTCTTCTTACTTGGCTTGGCTTTAATCTTCTGTTTTAATAATGTTTTTTCGAAAGCAGACGATATTTTTTCAGAATACATATTCATTTGAATTGAATAGAGATGGGCAGACTTTACAAAAAAAAAAAAAAAAAAAAAAAAAACAAAGGATGCTTTTAATTTTCACGAATTGTCTCGATCTACCAGAAATGTGTGCAAAAAGTATACATAAATTAGTACTGTTAATAACTGTCGAATAGTTATTTACGTAGATAGTTAAAATAGGAAGAAAGACTTTCATTCTAAAAACCTTCTGGTAAACAATCAATGTTTAAGAGTTGAAATTCAAAATAATAATATCAACAAATCAAATAAATATTTACATTATGTGCTGAAACAATTCAAAATCTAATTCATCCGAAATCAATCCTTATTAAAAGATTTGTACTATATGTTATCTGCTACTTTTGTAAGCTTGGTGTATAATTACTGATTGCTAGTCTTGCGGGTTCGGAATCAGAGTCTTAGGCTCTAAAATTCCCGGAGTCGGAGTCTGCTTTTTTTCTCCCGACTTTGCAACCCTAAATTGTTGCAATGCTGCAGAGTCGGAGTCGGAGTTGGAGTAGGACTGATTTTGAAGCAAGATGGTCAGAGTCGGAGTTCGAAGGTTTTGAAACTCCGAGTCAAAATCGGAGTCTGACTGCTTTTGGTTTAAAAAAAAGTCGGAGTAGGAGTCAAAGGCTCTAAAATTCCCTGTGAGTTGAAGTCTGTTCTATTCCTTCTGACTCGGCAACCCAAATTTGTTGCAGTGTTGGGGAGTCGGAGCCGAACTGATTTTGAAGTTCAAGAGTTGAGTCAAAGTTCAAAGTTTTTGAAATTCCAAGTCAAAATCTGACTCTGACTGCTTTAGGGATAAAGGAGTCGGAGTCGAAGGCTCTAAAATTCCCTGGGTTGGAGTCGGGCAGTTTCTTCCGACTCCACAACCCTAATTTGTGGCAGGGCTGCAGAGTCGGAGTCGGAATGATTTTTAAGTAAACTAGTCGGAGGTCGTAGGTTTTGAAACTCTGAGACGAAGTCGGAGTCCGACTAATTTTGGGGTGAATGAGTCGGAGTCGAAGGCTCTAAAATTCCCCGTTTTAGAGTCGGTCATTTTTCTTCCGACTTCACAAACCTAGTTTGTGGCAGGCTTGCGGAGTTGAAGTTGGACTGAGTCTAAGTCCTTATAAACTGCAAGAGTCGGAGTCGGACTGCGTTTCTGGGTAAAGGAGTTGGAGTCAAAGGATCTAAAATTCTCGAAGTTAGAGTCGGTCATTTTTCATCTGACTCTGCAACCCTAATTTGTAGCTGGGCTGCTGTGTCAGAGTCGAACTGGTTTTGAAGAAAAAAAGTCGGAGTCGAATGCTCAAAAATTCTCGGAGTCGGTCATTTTACTTCCGACTCCGCAACTCCAATTTGTAGCAGGGCTGCGGAGTCGGACTCGGATCCGGACTGATTTCGATGCTAAGAGTCCGAGTCCGACGGTTTTTAAACTCCGAGTTGGAGTCGGACTATGTTTTAGATAAAGAAGTTGGAGCCAGAGTCTGTCATTTTCGCTACAACTCTGCAGCTCTGATTTGTAGCCCCGACTTCATAATTAGTTCTGTCGTCTGAAAAATATTTAGTGCCAAAAGAGCGATTGCGTGCCAAAACGCGACAACTTCCCAGCCAAACTAGTCACCTGACCTGGGAGAAATGTTTTTGAAGCTTATGTGACTGAGACATTTGCTGTCGCTCCCTCCATCAGTATTCCTTCTCAATGGGTGCGACATCGATGTCGATGTTTTGGAAATATCGATGGTTTTTGTTAAAACATCGATGTTTTTAACATCGATGTTTTGGTTTCGATGTTTTTTCGATGTTGATGTTTTTGTATTATAATTAAAAATTATAGTAAAACTCGCTAGATAATTAAATTAACGTATGGAATTGCTCCAAAAATTTCATTTATTTGCGCACATTTAAAAATATCGATTTTTCTGTGTAAAGGATGATTTTTGAAAAGATCACTACAAGATGGTAAAAGATAACTGGAGGGTGAGGAAGAGGTCAAAGCTATTGGAAGAACTCGACAATGGTAGTCTGTTGCCAGTTCTTGCAGTCGATTCTAAGACTCCAATTCTTAAACTAAAGGAGAATCCTATACATTACTACGGATTAATATTATAACTGTACAAATTCAGAACTGTTAAAAGTTGTGTCGAAGTATTTGATAGTGATGGCGACTTTTGGTTCATCGGAAAGAGTTTTTTCTCTGCCTGGTGGAATAATCAGTGAAAAGAGAAATGCGCTTAAACACCAAATATTGGGGATTACTTATCGTCTACCCAGGGACGGATACAGACTAACATTTTAGGAGGCTCATGCTAAAGAGTGACCCTCACCCCTCCTCCATGAATAAACTTATGGTTTTTGGTAAGAAAAATTTCTAAAACTGCTTAGGTGCTTAAAAAATATTACATCAGTCAGGGATATGGCACCTAATAGGACAAAAACCTCACGAATAAATTTTATAAACAATTAAAAGAAGAAGTATTTCAAGTATTTACTTGTAAAAATAATTCAAAAACTGAAATTATTTACATTTTATCCATAGAATGTTTGAATACAATGCAAGCGGATAATATTCTCGACGTTTTAGGTTGAGGGGTCATGATCCCTATGACCCTCTCCTTGTATCCGCCACTGCCTAGGTGAGCACCACTGCGAGAACCTATGTATAATGAGGTTTTGCGCTAACACGACACTCAAAGTTTACATTTCTTGCAAGATAATAAATCCTAAACACTGATTTAAACTAATAAATTACTTACAGCACATTTAAAAATAAACTCAGCACGACTAAAAACTGAACTATCTAAAAATTACAACGGAAAGAAATTCTAATCTATAGAGAATTTACAGAAAAAAAAAATATGAACTCAAATATTTTATCGATTGAAGCGATGACTGAAGCTTTGGATATGATTTTACAAAAATTATCGTTGATTAAATTTGTTTCTTATAAAAACAAACGGGCGTCAGACACTTCTTTATTACTTTTCACTAGTCGACCCGTGCGGAACTCCGCACTGTACTTCGAATCGTTTCATAAGGCATTACGCTCTTTAAAAATTTCAAAAAAAGAATATTATGAAGAAAAACCGAAAAAAGTAAACGGAAAAAAGTAAGCGCACAAGAGAAGGCATGTAATTTGAAGACATCAGTAACAAAACCTCGTTAAATACAACGTTGTGATAATTTGATCATCGCTCTCCTTTTGGTTGTACGTATTTTCAATGCAAATATAAATATCATTAAAAGTGTGGCTGAGTGACACGTGAAAAATCTGTAATTTTGCATGTGAAAAAACAGGTTGTGGCAAATACAGTCCTGCCCATATGAGCATCTGACGGAAAAAAAAGAAACATTAAAGAGATATTTAGTGGCACGGATTCGAACTGGCGCCAATCTGATTAACAGTACGACGCTCGAACAAACCTAGCAACTGTGCCTTCCTTGTCGAATGCTAGTCATTGAAGGAATGCATAATAAAACACGGTAAAAAAGTTTTTCGCCGAAAAGAATATAATAAGATCATGCGTCTATGTTTCGTCATTAGCCAGCATGATACGATTTAAAATTATTCGTAAAACATGGAATTTGATTAAAGAATGAGGAAGATTCCACGTAGCGATTGAAACAAACATTCTAGAAAAGTAATAAATTCGGTTGAAAAAATAAGTGTTTTTATTTTTGAATATTCAACAATTTCCCATAGCAGGCTTATGTACGGCTTAAAAGCCTGCACTTGTTTTTCTTTTAATCGAACACTTAAAATTCAAAACCAAAACCAGTTGAACTTCGTTTTTTAAGTGTAATTTTTCAAACGTAGACAAAATGTTTTTTTTTTTTTTTCAGCCGAAAGCAGAGCAGTAGAATATGATTTCTTACTAATGAAGTTGATAATAATTTTAATGTTTTATATCGTATTCGAATGACTAATTAAAGATTTACTGGTTGAAACTCGTAGTTTTAATTTGGCGTAGTATTTTTTTTTTATTTGTACAAAAATTCGAAAACTGCTATTAGAAAAATCTATATTTCAGCATACAATGAAAATGTTTTTCTGAACAAAAAGGATTCCCTTGAGGTATATCTAATACTTTTTTTTATGCTTACATTATGCTCAGTGGTGTGGACGGAGACAAAGCTGAATAAGAAGGGAAGAACACCCTTCGATTAGCAGTCAACTTATCTGAATGATAACTGTAGTCTGCATAAAGAAGTCGAAACACCAAAAAGCATTCCCACTGCATTTATTTTATTACGTGTGTTATCTGTTGTATGTTATGAGTACATGTAATGCGTAATATTACTGTAAATTTGCTATTATGTCGGACAGCCCGAACTGGCCCGAAGTTCAAACAGTTTATAGCCGAACGCTCTACCGAGAAAAAAAAAAACACTGGTAATTTTATTTATTTTATTTATTTATTTATTTATTTTTTTTTTGAAGTGTTTTTATTTTTGAAATTTTTTTACAATTTGTTATCGCAGGCTGTTTGAACTGTTATAACTTAGATGGCAGCACGTGTTCATCATTTAACAGCACGGTTAAAATACAAAATAATTTGAACTAAGTTCTTTTTTAAGCGTAGCTTTTCAACTGTAGTAAAAATGTGTTACGCTATTTGTTTTTTTTTTTGCAAAAAGAAGAAAAATATATATATTACCCTTTAAATTGAGGTAGTATTTTTTTATTTGTACAAAGAGTCAAAAACGCATTAGAAGAATCTATATTTCAAGATACAATTTATTATATTTTACTGAACAAAAAGCAATTCCAATGTAGTCTGAAATCTTAAACCTGATACTTAAATTAAGCATAATGTAAGCGAAAATATTCTTCCCGGAACCAAAGCTTAAAAAAAAAAATTCACAATTGAGCACTATTTTAGCTCCGTGTTGCATCAAGTTTTCATAACAGCTAGGAGCGTTTCTATCTCATGCATTCCCTCATATTTGTTATTCATTGTTTATGTAATGCGCGATCTTTTTCTAATTTTTTGATACAGATTGTCCGGACGTAGGCCCGAACACGCATTCCCCTGGTTACCAGTCGAACGCTCTGCCGATCAAGCTATTCAGCTCTGTCGGTAACAGTGCAAGTTAAAGTTATAAATTTAACCGAAAACCTCATTCTGGTTTTTTAAAACAGGTTTTTTTTTGGCTGAAAAACAATTTTTAGACCGTGGGTCTATTTTTCGTCAGTAGCCTGCACGATAAGCTTTAAAATAAGGTGTAAATCAAAGAAATCGATCAAGGATTGAGGAAAATCTCGCGTAGAAACCAAAAACAGGCTTCAGAAATAATATACAAGGATTATACTGGCTCCTGAACTCAGCGCCGCAGACTAACGATCTCGAGAAAAGCTATTTTTACTGTCTACATATTTTAAATACATATGCTATAAATAGAAAAGTGACAGCTAATCCCCCCCCCCCCCCCCCCAAAAAAAAATCGGGAACTATTTACTGTTTCTTATTATGGTTTCGGTCCGGCTTTTTTTTTTTTTTTTTCAAGCAGTCATTTTCACTACTCAAATGCAATGAACCTTCAAAAAAAAATTACAAAGTATTGTCGCAGATTTTGATGGGAGGAGGGGGTCAGGATCCCCCCTCCTCCTCCTTGTATACACTTCTTACGGTTTCGATCAAGTTTTTTATTTTTCGAGCAAACATTCAAATACTGTTGCGGGTTGGGGAGGGGTGTTGTTATGACCCCCTCACTTGTATCCGCCACTGCGTCTACCCTCAATAAGCCGTCCACCAATTACTCAAAATTTGTGTTTAACTTTTTTGCACTATCAGTTCAAAACATATTTCTTGCTCTTAATAATAATTGTCAGAATTAATTTTGTACTTTTAATATAATTTGCACAACTCTTTCTCATCATACAACTGACTGTAAGTGCTATGATATATTTTTTCGCAGATTTAACTAGTTTGTATTAATTGTTGCATGTCTTATCATTTTTTGTCTTATTATAGTACCAAGATATTGCGAAATTATTCCTATTAAATTGTATTTATGATTTGCAGTTCAGTAGTTTCAATATATTCGTGGGGTTCGTATTCTTTTGTATTGCTTAAATTAGACGCAATGCCCTGATCCATTAAGAAACATTTGTTAGAGATTATCATCTATGTAAGTTTGTAATGTAGTAAACTAAAAAATGTATGTTAAATATTGACAAAACTATCGATGTTTTAAAACATCGATGTTCAGAAACATCGATGTTTTTTGGTCGATGTATCAATACCATCGATGTTTTAATTTCCAACATCGATGTTCTGAAACATCGATGTTTTGCCATCGATGTCGCACCACTAGATCTAGGGTACAATTCATATCACCGAAACGAGAGAGTACACGAACAGGAAATTCCTTATGCAGTGATTGAATTGTTTCGCTGGCTGTATAATAGCATAACACTCCATTTTTACTAACCCTAAACTCCCAGCTGTCAAATTGTTCTTTTTCCGTGGCCCCCAACAATTCACAGCAAAAATTTTGGCAAATTCAAATCTTGCGTTAATTTTGGGACACCTTTTAGTATCTAACAAGACCATATAATAGTATAGAATTTAAAAATCCATGTCATTATAGGGGTGCTTAAATAAACAAGAACTTTAAAAATCTGCAAATTTGAAAAACACGCAAAAATGTGCCACGCCCCCTAAATTTAAAAATTTAATTTCCCAAAAACGGTAAGTCATACAAAGCTCATATTTTGGATTTACATTACATTCATGATAAGGAACAACATATGAAAAAAATAAAGAAAATTAAAAATGTCAACAATCACAACCTGCCTGATCCTTACAGACAATGTCTCTTAAGTTTTTGAATGTCTCTTTTAAAGTGCGAGGTAAAATTAGCGAACTCATATAAAAACTTTTACTGAGACTGTGACTTGGTGAAACCAATCAGCGTTCACTCCCTGCTGTAATGAATCAAATACACTGATACAATGACCAACGTTAATGTAGTTAAATTGAATACAGCAGTACCCAAATCAAAGACATCGTATTTGTTGAGCAAAAGCCAAGCATGACTCCCATAAGAAAAGAAAAATATTAGAAAAATTATTAGAAGGTCGTGAGGTTTGTGGAGATCTTTTGCTAAATGACCACAATTATTTAAACACTAAAAAATAACTGCTGTAGAGCCATAGTCCGCGTTTTTATCAATCGCATTATATTTTGGAAAAAAATCCTTTCCATCCCATACGAAGCGAAAATCACACTTTTGCGTAACAAACGATATTTGGTTATTACGCGACTTTGCGGTATTCTACAAATGGTGTACTGAAAAAGTCTTGACAAAACTCACGCATCCTTTTAGAGCTGTTGAAAAACAGTAGTATGGAAAAAGCTTGATATAATACGATAATACACATAATGTTCTACATATGTTTTGGTGTTTAGTTTTTTTATATTGAATTTTTGTAATAACATACTTCTATTGAATAAAATGACAACGATGATTGCAAGATTTTTTGAAACCTTTATTTTTTTTAAAACTCCACAAAACTAAACTTACAATATAATCAGAAAATAAATTCCAATAATTTGTTTCTTTCTAAACAAAAAAATGTTTCAAAAATTCTTTATTAGCAAAACGTTTTTGAACCAACATCGGCAAAAAAAAAGTTAATACATTTATATTGAAAATTCTAACGAGCTTTTAAAAAATCCTTATTTTTGCGTGCTATGCAGGAACGTAGATGCCGCATGGAGCAAAACCTTTTATTTGACGATAATTTCCGGCTCCATTACACAACTTAAATTTTCAACTTGAAGAGTTTTTAACATTTTTTCTGTAATCAAAAAATCAATTTTTTTTTTAAAGAAAACTGTAAATTTTTTAGGCCTTGTGCGAGACACCTAAATGTTTTTTGATTTGGATGAAATTTTCTATTTCAGATGTGGGTCGGTAGGGGCAACTTTTATCAACTTGACAAATTGAATTTCGAAAAAAAGTTTTTTTTCGATACGCCCTATTATATATTCTTTTATAAAAATTTTATTACGAGAAAAAAATTTTTTTTTGTTAAAACTTGAACATCAGGGTGACTTATTAGGTGGCAAACTTCATCACCGTGCAAGCTCAGTTGCTTCCGCCCACACTGATCCGATAAAAGCATACTTATCTCAAGAAAATTGCAGCTGCGCATGTACAGTGAAGAAAACCACTGCTAATGTCGTCACTCTGATTATTCAAGGCACTCTAGATTAGTTTAACAGAGAACCACACGAATAGTGTAATATTGAAAAAGAATTTAAAATAGGTAGCAATCTAAAGAACATTTTGAGACATTTTTGACGCCAAACTAATTTGCCCTCGTTATCGAGATACTGTCTGACCACAGATTGTATGGAAAGACAAACATCCGTTTTACACCGGAAATGGACAAATCTATTATTTTTTGGCGATGCCAGCTTTTGCAGAAGCAGAGTCTCATTCAAATGGGCAGAATACCGGCATCAAATTTTTACTTCCCCCCTCATTCAGATAAATTTGTCTTATCTGGACGTTTGAAAATTAAATACAATCCGTGGTCGGACAGTATAAGGTCTTATTCCGCCGAAATGTTAAGAAAGTGTCAAATTTAAAGACTTGCGAGAAGTCTGCTTGCGGCTGGACAACCATCTGCAATGTTTGTAAAAGGTATCCCATTTCTCACTAAAACACGTATAATTTTGTGACGTTTCTTAAAACTCTGGCAAACTTGAAAACCTCATATTTAGATAATGGGGACACGATGGAAAATAATTTATAATTTAAAAAATATGTTTTGTTATGCTCTTGTGATTGATACTTTCCATTATTAAGCTATTGCATGGTTTCATGGTAAGGAAAATGCGTTTGTAACGTTTAGTTTACTGTTTCAGCTGGCCGCCTATGTGCTTGGGTTCACAACACATCCCACCGTTATTCCGTAGATGACTTTCCAACCTTCCCGAAGTTCCGGAACTCTCTGAAGTTGCAGTGCTCGGAGGGGGAGCCTTCCACCCTTTATTGGACACCCAACGCGAGTGTCCCTGATCTACTTTATTATCAGGTTGGTTTTTGTGCACCCTTTTGATAGTGGAATATTAGACACACACACATTTTATAACAGAATTAAGAATGAAAAAAAGTCCAATTATGTTTACATACATTCATTTTAAATTGAAATCGTGCTAGAATCGTGGTTGCATGTAAGTTTACATAATTTTAAATTAAAATCTTATTTGTTTCATGGTTGCATGTAAGTTTACATACTTTTAAATTGAAATCGTATTGGATTCATGGTTGCATGTTTACATATGAGGCAGTGAGTAGTAGAGGAATACAAGTGGTGAAATTAAAAATTTTGAGACAACCAGTACAAATGGTAGGTGACCCTCTCCTCTGTTGAGGGGCAAGAGATTGTACTAGTGGTCCTTGTAGGTGCGACTTTACAGCATCATTAAAAAAACTTTTCAATGAAAGCCTACTTAGGGACCTTACCTTTTTAAACGCGTTTTACTCAAAACTTGAGACTGTTCACTTACATCCCTTTGCTTCTCACTGCCTCATATTGCTATTTTATTTTTGTTTTTTAAATCTCTAGCAGTATATTTTTTTTTTTTGACCACTTTGTGAAAATAATTCCAACAAAACTTTAGAACTTTTATCAATTACTTGAAACTTACATACGAGATCTGTCAGAAGTATTCGATTTTTGTTTTGGTCAAAAACCTGATGGATATAAATTAAGTGCACTTGTATGATTTTGCAAGGAAGCATTGGTGAAGCAGACTTCTGTTATTGCAAAACAATTGGCATTTCATAATCTCATAATGGCGTGTTTTATGATCTAAAGGACATTCGGCTTAAACGGGAAATTACGTAACATACGAGATTTAATATCCAGACCAACAATAATGAACACTGTGTAAAAATAGTAACCAATGAGCGCTTTGTGAAAATAGTAACCAAGGAGCACTTTGTGAAAATAGTAACGATTTTTCATTTATTTTCAGAGCTACACGCAACGAGATATGGGCTGGAAGATTTTCATCGTAGACGAAATCATCAATTCACCGTCTTCAAGTTTACACTTTACATCGTGTTCTAGTATTGTGATGACTCTAATTGTGGTTGTACTAATACAATTTCAATGGATTTTACTATAGCATGTTTTTAATTTATTTTATATTTTAATAAAATGTTTTAAATTTTTTATCTAATTCTCCTTAAACTGTTCATGTTAATACACTGAAAATATGAGTGCGCTTTCCGATTTCAAAGTTACTGAACTGTAGTAACTTAATATTGAGGAATACTCAGTTTTTTCACTGAATTTAAAGCCAGTCTATCAATTCGTTTTTATGGTGAAAGCGCCTCTTTCGTAATCTTTTAAAATACTGTGAACAATTTCTTTTGAAGTTTAGATGATTTAATAATTTCTTGTTACATGACGTAAACATTTCAAAGCTCTCAAGTCTGGATACCGAGCTCTAGTGTTCCTGTATGTATATGATAATGTAGTGAAAACTTGGTGTTCATACAGGAACGCTACGGAACAGTATCCGGAACCTCGGATTGCGTACGTGGTCCTTCTGTTGTCGGAAATTAAGTACGGACACTTTAAACATCACTCCCGCCCCTCTCATTCACACACATACATAGGAGTCTTCACAATTTTTAACACCTACAAATCGCAGAATTTTCTATTGTAATTTTGTGTTTTGAGGCTAAAAAAGTGGAAGAAAAATAGTAGCAATTAAAAAATCATTACGTTGTATAGGCTCCCCACTAAAGTCCGCTGCCACCCAATAATTTCTGAACTGCAAGAGCTATATTACTAAAACCCTGTCTCCTCCAAACTGGTAATATCTACCAGGTCAGTACTGGTACCGTTGTATATAGGACCTCCAGGGATAGCCATTACACGCTGCCTCACCCCTCTAAACCTTAGAGGTCTGAGATAAGTCACCGGTCAGTCCTGAGATTGTCCTCATCTCTGAAAAAGCATTAAAATCATCAATTGAATGGGTAGCAGGAAAAACGTATGTTGGTTTTCAACAATTTTTTTTCAGTATAAAAATGATTAATATAGTCTAGAGAGTGAATCACCTGCGTTTTTAGTTCATTTACACGGTCAGAGAATGCGCTAATTGGCATTGGTCTCGTAAATAAAGTGTTCAAAATTCATGGAAGAACGTTGTATGTTGTAAACCTGTTTCGGGGCTTCCTTGCAATAGGAATGAGTAGGTAATTGAATGAAAAAACGTTGTATATTGCTCTCACCGTGGCTAGAGCCCCTATAACTGGAGAGGCCGACGCATCCGCCATTTTGGAGCAAGCGTACAACAGGGAAAGCTACCTTTATTGGCAATCATTTGCCAAATAGGGAACGAGAGAGTCGGAGAGCGAAGGTGAACATTGGCGAAGTTTCGGAAACAGTTGGCGTCGTTTCCAGGCTACCAGGCACTTCGCGGGCTATTAATTATCCATTTCGTTTTTCATTTTCTGCATCTGCTGGAAATCTGAAGAGCTGAAATCCTTTCTTATAGTATTTTCACAATTAACAGCCGAACAACCATCCTTTTGACTCAATTTAACACAAGCTAAAGAAATGTAAACATCAGCAGCAATGCTATGGCTACGAAGCACTGGATCAAGTTTGCTCCAAAATGGCGGATGCGTCGGCTCCTCTACTATAGGGGCCTTAACCGTGGCCTGTTCAGTATACTGCACTAAGCAGATTCGTTTTTTGGGTGAAGTGAAAAGTTGTTTTCCACACATAACGTTTTCCCCACCACGCATTCGATTGTCACCCGTTGCAGGTGACATTAAGCCACCGCTGTAGCAAACAAAGGTTTTGGCGAGCAAAATCAGCAACGGGCAGGAGGCGGAGTTCCCTAGTTGTCATAAAAGGAGGGTCTAGGGACAGTTAATTTGTCTCTGCGGTACAAAATAAAGTCACTTGCAGCGTCATCTGAAGGCAAACTTCGGATCGTTCGGTATTATCTCAAAAACTGTGGGAGACACAGGAAAAAAATGAATTACAAAGTTGTTCAACATCATCAAACTAAAAAAGAACAGAGCTAATGTGTGCATCACATGACTTTCTTTTACTCCAATTTAATGTCATTTCCGCATTACTGGCAATTTTAATGTGATTGAATAGTCTACTCTCTAAATGTCACCAACAGTAGCCAAATTGGAACAAACTTAAAAAAAAATCGCCAAATTTGTCGCTAAGTTGGCGACAAAACTTGACGACGAAAAGATTGGCGATGTATCGCCAAGTGTCCGCCAAATTATTGCACCAATTGAGTTTACATCGAAATTAACAAAGATTCCCCCCAAAAAGGGGCAAAAGACCCCTTTAAAAACACCCGAATGCAATCAAAAGGGGAGAGGCACAACTAGACCACACTAGGAGTTTACGTACCAAATTTCAACTTTCTAGGACATTTCGTTCTTGAGTTATGCGACATACATACGCACATACAGATGTCACGAGAAAATTCGTTGCAATTAAATCGAGAATCGTCATTATGGATATTTCGCGTGTCTATGCGTTCTTAGGCACTTATCACGTGTGGTCGAGTCGGAAAGAAGAACATAACATACATTCGCGGGTGAGCAAAATGGAAATTACGGTCGATTTTTGAGTGAAAATTTTTAGCATAAAATGCATTCCAGTTCCAAGTCGTCGGGCATGGTGGTTGACCTCCACGTTCACCTGACTCGAACCCTTCGACCTTTTGTGGGTAGAATACGTACATCATACAATGCAACCTCTCCACCAGCACTGTAGGAGCTTTGAATCCACACCGCGGATGCATATGCCAACCTTAGAGCAGGAATTAAAATGGAGGGAGCAAGTCCAATCATTGGCTTAGCAAAAGCTGACACAAAGACCCCAAGTGACGTGACTTAACGACGAATGGTTGGCACGTTCTACTGAAACAAGCGAAAGAAATCTGATTTCTTCCAATGCTTTGCTTTAAAATCTATCACGTGACGTGGGGTCTTGCTTTCATGAATGAATCTTCCCTCCCTCCATTTTATCTCTTCTCAATGAAGCCCTCACCTAGTTGTACACACGGCCGACGAGAGGTCATGTCATTCTAGTAGGAAACCAGGTTTCCTGCTCACAATGGGAGTTGTATCAGTTTTACGTGTTTTATTGGGGAAGGGGAACCCAGAGACCAAACTGACAAGGGGCTTGTCTCGGCTCTCGGCGGTCCTGGTTGTACAATGGGGAAGGGGAAGTGCATTCTCGTGCCCAGATGTGTATTTGTGCTGAAACAAAACATTTTGAGCATCATATAAAAGCATTACTCATTTCCGGCATGAAAAGTTTTGCCGAATGCAACTAAACAAATATTCATTTTACGCCCACTACTTTTGACATTGCTTCCCGATAATTTGTTTTTTTTTTTTTTTTTGTTAAATCGAGAGATGATGCTAAACAACTTTGTAATTCACTTTCTACCCGTCTCTTGCAGTTTTTGAGATAATAATCCAAACTTCGAAGCATGCCACCAGGTAGCACTGTAAGCGGCTTTATTGTTTTGAGCATGGCAACACAGACCTAACTTTTGTGATATTAGCTCCTGCCGTTCAGAAATTATTAGTATGGCAATGGACTTATGTATGCTAGGGTGGATCGAAAAAAATGAAATTTCGAATCTTAATTTGGAATACCCACCAAAAGCTGTGCATGTGTAAGAACAATGCACATGTAAAAGATTATCAAGTTTGAACAACTCCTTGAGGGTCCTACCAAGGCTTGAATTTCCCCAAAAATTGGAAAAAAGGTCAATTTTTCCAAAATTTTTATGAAAATAATAAGGTTCAAAATTTTTGTTCTAATACCATTAAAATGTTTCCTATTAACACGCTTTTCATGTATCTTCAAAATTATTTACATTCTTTGCAGTATTAGGTTCGCACACAAATTCGTTAAATTTCGTGAAATTTCCAAAAACTGACTTTTTTCAAGGCTTTTTGCACATTGCATTCTTTTTCTTTTAAAGTCCATTTTTTTTGCAATGACTGCAGAATGCAGTTTTAAATGGAAATGAAATTATACTTTATTATATTAACAGCCCAGTATCTACGACAAGGAGCGTAATTGCTTCAAACTGGACCAGTGGTAAATTGTCGCACCTGTCTAGCAATTTACCTATTGGTCCAGCAAAAATTCACATGGACCAGCAGTTTCACTATCAAGTAATGTGAACAGGTGACGCAAAGGCTGCTCGTAGGCAGTTCGCAGGTCAACCATGGGACAGGATGTCCAATTTTATTCTCTATGGCCGCAATTGCACCGTTCTTTTTTCTGGTATTCGTGGCCATGCCATCACAGCCAAAAGCTAAAAGATGCTTAAGGCTTAAATAAATTTTCAGTTCAAAAATCACATTACTGTCGCGACATGTTTTTCTGTTCCAGAAGTTGGCGTCACATGACCCAAATAAAGAGAATTGGATTTTTCAATCATGGATTCCTCACTTATGGTTCTTCTATGGTATATGTCTCCAACCCTTTTTTTTTTTGTCATAGTTTTGTCTTTTCGGCTATCGAAAAATGTACTTTTCAAACCCTTTCACTTCTAGTTTGAAGGTTTTGAAGAGAAGCACGTACTTCGTGTGTGAAACTTGTGACACTTCCGTCGCTGTCTTCGAATTTTATTCCTATCAACGATTATAGAGCGATAAATATTTGACGCAGTACCAAAATCTTGTAACGCTTCTGAAGCAATTGCTGCAGCACATTGCACATCTGTCAGAAATGCCGTACTGGTAGCACACTCTTGATATAACGTTGGCAGAGAAAGCCTTATTTGTTCCACTTTTGTAGTGACATCAACACCAAAAAATGTTGATGGCTCTGTTGGCGGGAGTATAGCCGTTTCAAATTTTTCTTCTTCTGGAATTGAAACAAAACTTTGCTGTTCCTCATCAGTGTTACTACAGCATCTCGTTACGTAAGTGAAAATCTGAAAAATATATTGACCCTGTCATTCAACGAAATGCCTATTTTTGCCACCCAGAAAATATTCTCTTAACAGTCATTACTGATGAACGAGATACATCAGAGAACTGGCTTTGCGAAGATTTTGAATGCCAGACAAGTGGCTTCTGTTCATGAAGAAATAAGAGAATTCTATAATTCATGGATTAACTTTAATGCATCAGATTACTCTGATGTTATCAACCGGCAAGAATGTGCAATAACTGCCACCCCTCTTCTATTTTAGCTGGCATATCTAATGAAAGTCTTCAACAATAGAATGAAAACACCAAAGCCGATTTCGCGTTCGTTTAGTTCCCCTGTCACACTCGGTGGTGGAACGCTGTGCTAAAGTGGTGACAGAAGCTTCTTTGTGATTAGTCAATCGGCAAGAGATGTCTTCATATGAGCAAAAATCAAATCTCGAAGTATCATGTCATCGTTTGAATCAAAAAATGATTTCAAAGAGATTTCATGAATGGATATGACGAACTGACTATTTTCCGTGGTTTTAACTAACTGATACTTTTCAAGTCCCTCGTTTTGTGAAATATTGATGCTTATATGTCAGAGCGACTGTGTGTGAATAACTATACATTCTTTGTAACCAATGCACTTCCCTATATGTTTTTTTAGTTAATACAACTAAATCATTTTGATAGTTTACTTCTAATGTAAAATGAATAATACATTTATACTTAATACACGTGGCTCGGCAGATGGAAAAGGTAGAATGGAACTCGAAATGCAGCCACCTCTTTTTAGTGGATGCTGGGCTGTTAATGTAACAAAGTTTAATTTCACTTCCGTTTAAAACTACATTCTGTACAGGTGTTGTAAAAAAGAAAACTGTTCTTTAAAAGAATATACATTGCTATGTGCAAAAAAGCTTTAAAAAAGTCAGTTTTTGGTTAATTTCGCGAAACTTAACGGCTTATGTGCGAACTTAATGGTGCAAAGACTGTAAATAATTGTGAAGGTACATGAAAAGAGTGTTCAAAGGAAGCATTTTAACCGTATTATAACAAAAATTTTAAACACTAGTATTTTCATAAAAATTTTGGAAAATTGACCTTTTTCTCTATTTTTGGAGAAATTCAAGCCGTGGTAGGACCCTCAAAGAGTTGTTTAAACTTGATAATATTTTACATGTGTGTTGTACTTACACATGCACAGCTTTTGGCAGGTATTCCAAATTAAGATTCAAAATTTCGTTTTTTTCGATCCACCCTAATGTATGCACTCTGTATAAGCAACGCAGCCACTCACCCAGGGCTGTGGAGTCGGAGTCGAAGAGTCGCAGTCGGACTGATTTTGGGGTAAAGGAGTCGGAGTCGTTCGAAAATATGCCGACTCAGACTCCGGGGTTTTTTTATTTCTTTAATTTTCACATACTCTCCTTGCATTTTTTTAAAAAAAACTGACTACCTATTTGATTAATAACAAAATGCTTGTCATTGTGGGAACCAACTGGCTTGATTGTTTATCGAGCTTTCTGTAACAGCTACATACGCCGTCTCTTAGTTTGCTTATTTTTTAACATTATTTAAGTGATAGCAACTGTCAGCAAACAGTTTTGTCGCCTAACATTTCGTAAGTAATCACTTTCAAATAAAAATAGTATATTTTTTACCTCGATCTCAGTTATAAAATAGTAAAAAGAATGTATGAATCGCTTGAGCAAGTCGGGGAAACTTCTGACTGTGCTTGGGAAATTCAAATAAGTGTTGGTTGGCCCGAAAGCGCAAATCCAGAAGATCCGATGAAATATAAATGTTTTATTTAATCTCAAGACTTCATCTAAAAAAGCTTGATTATCACTAAAAAGTTCAAAATAAAATCAGTACAAGATTTCTTGGTTACAACACTCAATAATTGTAGTTAATCCTAAAGTTTTCTTATTAAGGTTAATTCTAAAGCTGCCAATAAAACTAAAATTAAAAATTGAGCCAAGAAATGTAGCTATAGTAAAAACTATTCGTACAAAGATGTATACTGCCGCATTTTGGGTAAAATTTGCTCCAGACGTACATGTACCCGACCTCTCCCGCAATATAGTGCAATATTTTAGTTTAAATTTTTAAGATGAAATTTAAGATTTAGGGGTATATTATTGGGGAAATTTTTCAGAATTAAAGTATTTCAATTTTTATAAACTCTGAGATTAAGCTGAGGTGGTACCCTCCAGTTGGGTGTCACCCGGGAGGGGGGAGGACCGCCCCCTGTCAAGAAAAGTTTTTTGACTAAGCAAAAAAAAAAAAAAAAAAAAACAAGTTGCAGTTTTCAAAAATTGAAAGCACAGGATTTGATCAACATCTGTTAGTTAAACAGTAAAGAGAAGCAAATTAATCCAATTCATTTTTTTAAATGGGATTTTTAAGTAATTTCACTTTAGAAATCGCAACTACTGGATAATTTGATTTTCAAATTGAATTTATAACGTTGTATACATCTTAGGTTTACAATAAAATACAACGCGAAAATTTCATAAAAAGGAATTAATATTTCAATCTTTGTTTAGGGGTTTCCCCCCCTTTCTATAAGGAAAGGGATTTGGAAAAAAAAAATAATAAAAAAGCCAGAGTCGGAGATGAACGTTTCAAAATACAGGAGTCGGAGTCAGTCGGCGATTTTTCTTCCGACTCCGCAGCCCTGCACCCACCCCCTTAGCACAACATTGATTACAGTGTCTACACACTTCAAAGTTTAATACGAAAAAAAAAGGAGGAAGGCGGGGGGTGGTATACAAGACGTAATCGTTCGAAAATGTAAAGGATTTAGCCGGTAAAGAGTTGGAATAACAAATTTTAAATGAGCTATAGATGATTTTTTCAACAATAGAAAGTCGGCGAAAACCTAACACGATCGATTGGTAAGTTTTTCAAGAGTGCAGTATTTTGTCCAAACAGCAAGACTTTTCTCCTCATATGCAGTAGTTGTTGGTTCTTGATGTCGCATTGAATTAGTATTCTTTGCCAAGCCTTGTCACTCCTGAAGAAATAAGGCCATATCCAATGGCACTACCAAGAAAACAATTTCATAGGAGGAGACCTAAAAGAAAGTCTTGTATTTTGACCGGCACACCCGAGAAAAGAGCGTCTTGAAATAGAAAAGGCAAAAATGGCAATGAAAAAAGTAAAGCAAACTAAGACGGTAAAACCCCCTACCAAGCCATCTAAAAGAAAACTTTATTTTTCCTCAGAGTCTGAGCTTGAGAATATTGAAGATTTATATGAGGATACCGATATTTCAGATCATCATTTTAATGAGCTAGAAGATCCAGATAACGTTAATATTCAGATTGGTGTTTTTGTACTGGTGAAATTCGCTGGCAAGAAAATTAACCTATATTTTCTTGCAGAGATTATTTCTATTGCTGATGATGGATATGAAGTTAAATATCTGAAAAAGATCCAAACTGTCAGAAGTTCACCATAGAAGATCCTACCCTTTATGAAGTTGACAAAAATTATATCATATTCAAGCTACCACATCCAATACTAACTGGTGGATCTGAAAGGCAGCTCGAGAAGTTAACATTTGGAATTGACTTATCCGATTACAATCTTAGTTAAAAATAAGTGCAGCTTAAAAAAATAATCTTTAGTGTGGTTTTCATAAGCTAGAGCGTCTTGTTATTTTATTAAAAAAGTAAACCGTAATAAAATAATCAGATCTAAATTTTAATTTATCTTTGAAACAAATAGAAAATGTATTTCTAAAATTATGTGTGGTTTATTGATTGATAAATAGTGATGTCCTTACTGAAAATCATGTTTTCTTTAATTGTTAATCATTGCTCCAAGGTACACCATCCAAAGACCCAAGGTACAGCGGCGGTGGTGTACCTCGGTACTAATTGCATTCTTCTGTTTTTTCTTAAAAATGTAATTGAAATAAGTTAAATACATTTTAAAGATAATTATATGTTGTGTAAAAAATCATAAAGTTTTAACTAAAGGTATTTGTATTTATATTTGGCAAATAATTATGAAATTAAAAATTGAAAAGTGAAAATAGGTCCGAGGTACCCCACCTTCCCCTACGCTTTTGTGTTGGGTCCCATATTTAACCTTTTCAAATCCTTCTAAAAGTAGGTTTTAGTGATTATATTACATTGAAACATTTTATGGGAATAGGAATAAGTTTTATATTACACTCTTCTTCCGTTTCTACGCACAAATAATTGATTAGTGATAAGCAATTGACATTAGTCTCTGGCTAATGGCTGCTGAAAGAGGTTAAATCAAGACCATCCAACGTGCTTACTGCTGTACTAAGTCTAAAAGTCGAATCTGCAGTTGAGCTCAAAATTAGGAACAGTTTAAAGTTTTACGCCTCCATTCATTTGATTAAAATTCCACTGTTAAAAATTAAAAAAAAAGAAAAATGCCATTCGCAAATGACGATAAAGAATTGTATATAGGTAAACTATGTTATAAAGAACACCCTCGTGACAATAACTCAATTTTCATAAAAAGTACAGATGTGACTTTTGTGCATAGCACGGAAGTGTACCTGTCCAATGAGACATGTGCCTTGTCCGTGCAGAAAGGAAATATTTGACCCCTTCCGTTAATTTCTTAAAACACCGCAAGGTGGCATATTTAAGCTCCTGAACTATGAATATACTATAGTCTGCTGATTATCGTCTGCGTTATAGATTTCTTTCAATGGCTACGCTTAAAAAAAAAATGGGAAATTTGGGATATTTTAATGGGTGTGAGTGATGTATTTTTGTCCCCTTGTTGGAGAATATTTTATATTTTTTGTAATACATAGGAAAATCTTTTTTTTTTATAGAAATAAAAGAATGATTTATTTAGAAAAGAGTAAAAAAATATTTAAAAATTCTAAATAAGTGGGATGGAAGAAATGTTTTTGATTTCGCCGCTGCCTCCAAGAAATTAAACTTGAAATAAATAATAAAAAAAAAAAAAAAACCCCGCAGGAATAAGGGTTTTTTGAACTGGGATTTTCAGGAAAGTAAGGTTTCGTTCGAGTTGATTTATTACTTCAAGCAACGGAAAAAGTAGAGGACAAACCGACAGACAGATCAACAACCTACAACATGCCCATTTTTTCAAATTTTGTGCTTTTAAATACTTATAGAATTAATTTTAATTTTGGAATTCTTTTTTGCTTTTAGACAAATTTTTATGAGACAGACATTTTTTCCATGCTTTCATTTATTTAAAGTTACTTTTTAACTTTCATCTATAATTGGTCTTGAAGAATATCAGTCAATGATAATATGATCTAAAAAGTCTAAAAATCTATTTTCACTTTATAAGCATATTTATTATTATATATTACAAAACATTGTTTTTGATCTATTAAAATAAGTTTTTGTATCATGAATAGATAAAAGTGAACTTGAATTAACCTAAAAGCATATGAATACGTCATTCCGGGCACTCGTAATAAATTAATATCTCCAATATGAATTCAAGCCATGCATTATTTACAAAGTAACGTAATGTTAAGTTCATAACAATTGAATGAAACAATTATTAACAACTAGCAAAAATACCCGGCGTTGCCTGGGTCAGTAATAATTATTAGAAAAAATCGTTACTTGCTTTTGCTTTCTGTTTTAAGTGAAAGAATATAAAACACATCTTTTTGACGTGATTAAAAATCGAGTTTCTTCCTTACCCATAAAACTAAAATAGCAATAAGTATAAAGAACAAAGTAGTATTGATTTAGAAACGAAAGCACTATATTTAAGCATATACACAAATTTAAAAAACATGAAATTAATCTTCTCATGTTTAAAAAGATTAATCTGTTGATACTTTTTTTTTAACATGGAGTCTAAAACCTTCTCTGTATGGCTAATGAAGTACGAAGTGATTAAAAAAAAGTAGCTGCGCTCGTAATCCCCTTATACTTGCTTTAGTTATTTCGGGAAATTTCAATCATTGTGGCTCTTGGTGCGATTTTACCGAATTTGCGAAAGTCGTTTCGGGATACCTTCGATGATGCTCCCCCATTCTTTCCTTACTTTGTAAAACGATATATTAATTTTCGTTACAGAGATATCGTCGCCAGATGCTGAGATATTTTTGGTCACCATAAAATGGCGTTAAACAGTTTCATCCGAAATGTTATCGAAATAAGTAATAAAATTTGGTGATTGTTTGAAATTGTGCAAAAAGGAAAATTAATGGAAGTTTTTGTGCTGTTTATGGATTTGCCTAATTTAGTTGCTGGATTATTTAATACAGTAAAAAAAGACTTTTGAAAATTTTTTGATTGGCGATATTTTGTTTACATGGTGAAAGCTGAGAAACATTATGACGTAGTCTTCGGCTTCAAAAACAGCAACGTTGAAAAAACTGCCAAATGCATCAGCTACGGAAATCTTTCTGCAAATATTTTGGCGATCTGCTGGTTGTTTGGATAATGAGTAAGTGTTCAATCAGCATAAATAATAATAAAAACCATTAATTACATTAAAGTTCCGTTTAAATGGAAAATCATCAGCCAAATCATGTATTATTTGCCAATCTTGTACAAAAATCTTACTTCAAGATTTGACTTGAGAAAAGCCTTGAACAGTCACGAAAAGCAAAGATAGTCAACAATACAACAATTGTCGCTATCGACAGGGAGTTGAGATGATACACTAAATACTGTATTAAGTTGAGGAAAGCCTTCAAACATGGATCTAAAAAGCTCATAACTCGTTTTTTATTCTACTTAGAAATTTCGAACAGGTGCCATCTTCAGCGGAAAAATCAGAGCTTTCGATGGACATATAATGTAAATATGTGCAAGTATTTTTTCATCCCAATATTAGATAATTTATACAAAAATTGTGTTTTATTGCCCCCCTAAGGGGGTTTTGCCCCCCATAACGGGACGAAAACTACCCTATGTGTTATTCTGATGCATAAGCTATATTATTGTAAAGTTTCATCAAAATCCGTTCAGTAGTTTTTGCGTGAAAGAGTAACAAACATCCATACATCCATCCATACATACATCCATACAGACAAACTTTCGCATATATAATATTAGTAAGATAACGAATGAAAATTCTTTGTTGAAATTAAATTTGAAGATTCGTGTGCATTACATATTCAGTTGATATTAACACTGACACACTTAATTTTCGTGGAATTTGGAATTTTGATCGTATGTTTTGCTTTTTTTTCCCAATTTGTCAATGTTTAATTCTTTTCTTTGATTCACTTCTATTTTAATGGAGTTATGGCTTTGGCAAGATCGACAATCAAATAGCTTTTTGATTGGAAGCTAGATAAGCAGAATTGTTTCCTGCAGAAGCAATTCATTCGTAGTTGTTTGGCCGGTTTACGGGTAAAAATGAAGTCAAATGAAGTTGATTCTTCTTTCATCGTTTTTGTTTATTAAGGAAAGTTATAGTCCAGATCTTTTTTAATTTAATGCGATAGAATGTTCAGATACGAGGAAAAAAAAGACTTAAGGAAAAAATATCGTTTTATTTTTTAAATTTTTGACTCTGATGTTTTATGTCTATTTGTGTCGCATCATATTTTAGCGACTTAACAGATGACAAAAAAAGCGAAAACGATGGTTCCAAATGAAGGACTTCGAGCCTTGACTAAATTAGTAATATTGACTTTTTTGATAACCTTTATATTATTATGCAGTGCCTTATACAGGGTGCTCCGTTTTAACCTGCAAGACCTTTATTTCCGCAACCGTTAGTCCTAGATGTATACTTCCAATTGCAAAAATGTTTAAAACCAGATGCAGAGTTAAGATATTGAAAGTTTGAAGCAAAAATAAAAATAAGTCAAAAAATATGAAATTTAACTTTTTATACGGTCCCTAGGTTCCCTAACTTATATTTAGAGAAATAATTTCCATTGCAAACTATTACTGACACAAAAAGTTTGACATTTGTGCGACCAAAACTTAGGGAGATATTCGAGTTTAAAGTTTTTAGGGACCATACAGAAGATGATATTGGAACTTATCGCCCTTTCAGAAGAATGACTGGTTGTCGAAATTAAAAAACCAAGTATTTATATTTCTTATTCTATTCAAAAATGAATGCAAATGTTATGCCGTGATACTCAATAACACACTGCAAAACCTCGAATAATTTGAAAAACCACACTCTATGCACACATGTAATTTTAAACACTTACTAACCACTATATTTTCCCCCAAAAGGTGTTATTGACGGCGAGTGAAAAGTGGTGTAAGTCATAAAATGCTGCGTTTCATATCTCGGTGAATATTGGTTGAACTAATTTCGAACGTTTTGTGTTGGAATTATTTTCAATGGAGAGTATTTCCCTAAATGTAAGTTAGGAGACCTGGAGCTCGTATAAAAAGTTAAATTTTGTATTTTTTGACTCATTTTTATTTTTACTTCAAACTTTCAATATCTTACCACTGCATCTGATTTTGAACATTTTTGCAATTGGAAGTATACATTTAGGACTAACGGTTACGAAAATAAAGGTCTTGCAGGTTAAAACGGAACACCCTGTATAATGAGCATAACAATAACCATGAACATTAATTATAGAGCAAATTACTTTTAGTTGAAATTTGAGCGGCTGGGCAATTAAAAATAAATCAGACGTGGCTATTGTAGCTTTATGCTCGAATATTTCTTAGCAGAAAGTTTAATGAAAGTAAAATGTTATCTTACAGTTGGGTCTTATAATTGTATATTTTGCTACGAATAAAAAGTTCTAAATACAGTTAAATTAGAACTTTAAACTAGAATAAGATATCACTTTGAAACACGTTGGATCCACATTCAATTTATTGTAGGATATAAAAAAAATACAGTATTACTACAAGTGATTCATTCATTTTCGAAACGCTATGTATCCAAACGTATTGCACGAACAACGATGAGGAAAATAACCACAACTTCATCCCAATTTGGGCCGACGCGACGTGACGAAATAATAAAAGCACTGTGTGTGTGTGTTTCCATGACGTCACCTGTTCGTGCAGTGCTTTAAGGCCACATTAATAACGCTGTTTGTGTACCTTCCCACCACCAAACGCGTCAGAGGACCATAATATTTAACAAAAGACAATATTCTGTCAAATGAAACCATAAATCTTCCATATTATTCAATATTTTAATAGAGTTAAGAACAAATATAAAAACGTTTGGTGATTTAATGAATTTTTCAATTGGTGTATGAACGAAAGGCTGTTTATTGTTCTTACAACTTCAATACTTATAACTGTCTCTAATGCTTCGAACGTATTCCAGGAACTGTGATTTGAAGCTATTATTTGTCAGAGGTCCCATTGTTCCTCCAAATTCAAACGGCAGAATGGAAGATCCATAAGAATCTTGCAAAGTCGTCAAGTTTTTTCCATGGGCGTGTATCTGAAAAGCATTCAACATGCTAAGACTATTTTTACAATTAAGTAGTGGTGCGAAACATATCAATAAATACAACTTTCATATTAATCATTACACATTAAGCAGCTGCAATCACACTGAACTGTCGATTATTTTTGATTCAATAGCTTGAAAAACACACACAAATAATGTTGACACTAAAAAAAAAAAAAAAGAAAGAAAAACTTTGGCGCGCAATTAAAAACAAGGAACCTTTTCCTGATGGATACGAGCACAAGATATATCTCAGAAATTTTAGGCCTTTTTTCTAAAACGATTTTAATTTTGGGCTTTAATAGTATGATTCTAATAATGATGCATGACCAAGGCCGGCTCTAGTAGTTCTGCCGCCCTAGGGGATATTGACAAGTGCCGCCCCCTTGAATAATAATAATCTATATACATAAATGGCTACTTCTGTATGTATGTATGTCCGGGGTAATCTTCAAAAACTACTGGACCGATTTTAACTATTTTTTCACCATAGATAGCTACATTATCAGGGAGCAACATAGGCTATAATTTATTGCTAAAAAACTTAGGTTAAGAAAGTTACGATGGAAAACAAGTAAATGTCATGTAATTTCTCCATTAAATGAATACATATAAAACCCATTGTTACGAAAATTCGTTGCTTTACAACAGCAATGTTAGTAATCATAATGAAAATTTTGAATCAAGGCTTCTCTGGAGCAAGCATGACATTTATTGCTTTCTTAGGAATTGTATCCTCATCTATATACATAAATGACTACTTCTGTATGTATGTATGTATGTCAGGGATAATCTTCAAAACTACGGGAAATATTTTAACAATTTTTTCACAATAGATAGCTACATTATCAGGGAGCAACATAGGCTATAATTTATTCCTAAAAAACTTAGTTTGAAAAAGTTATGACGGAAAACAGTAAATTTCAAGTAATTTCCTCATTAAATGAATAAATATAAAAATATTTATCGTAGAACGGGGGGGGGGGATTGAAAACGCCAGAAAGAACGTTAAGAACTTAAACAATAAAAAATAAAAGCTTGGAACCTTTTATCGCTAAAATAGTGCGTCAACTTTATTGCTCTGCAAAGGGTGTCATTATCGGTGGAAGAATTTCACCAAAAATCTGTTTAGGGTTACGGTTTTAGTATTGTGTGACAGAATGATGTGCATCTTGACAAGATTTCGCTAATCAGTTAAACCGACCATGAAGAATGAATTAAATGCATGATAGTTTAAAACAGAACTACCACTACATATCCGTGAGCATTTTGTAGATGATTCACACAGCATAGCATGACAGAATATTATCATTTAGTTGAGAAATAGAAATATATGAAACAGCGAGAATTAAAATAAACCGAATGAAATATCATCTTCCTCTTTTGATGTTCAACCATATAGTTATAGAAATAAACTATCTAGTATTGAATGTTACTCTTGACAGTCTTATGGTCACGTATATGTGTACTATGTGACAAAAATGTCAACAAATGCCGGAAATGTCATGAAACTGGATATAATAGGAAAAACAGTACAAAATGAAAATGTTGTTCGAAGTCAACGATTCTTTAACTTTAATTCCAAAACTTTATGAATATCGAATTCAACATCGTGAAAATGGTTGCTTCAGAACAACTTAATGTGTGTTTTGCATAAGTTTTTTACTTTCGTAATACTTTTTGATTTCTCATCTCTTTCTACGTGGGTCAGAATAACAAAAAGACTTCGAAAAACCTTTTCAAAAGAATGAAGAACAAAAAAATCATGCATACGATCAAAAATTTCTGTCATTTACTAAGCCTAGAAGCGATTTATACGTTACGGCGTGCGTTTGTTTTCCTTTTTCATCCGCCATTAGACAGTGACAGCAGCTTCCCCTATAGTTTGTTGGAGTTGCGAATAGTAATCATAATGAAAATTTTGAATCAAGTCTTCTCTGGAGCAAGCATGACATTTATTGCTTTCTTAAGATTTTTATTTTCATCTATGCCAATATTCGATAACGGAACGAAGTAAAAAGACAATTGATTTTGGCAACAGTTGGAAAATAGAAAGTGTTTATTGTCAAAAATTACACAAGCCTGCAAAATTCGGGTCATGAAAAAGTGATTGTACGGTATTGAGTGATTTGTATTTTACTGGATGCGTTGATTTCAATTTCACCAATTGGGCTTTAACATGTAGGCAGAAGAGCCTATTTTTTACTATTCTGAGAGAAAGAGTTTTTTCAAAAAATATATAAAATTATTAATTACACTTACAAACGAGTTTATGCATCAAACATACATTTGGAAATCAATTAATAAATATGTATATTAATTTCATAGAAATAAGAACATTGTAATAATTAATCATAACGATTCAATTATAACGAAAGGCAATCTTTTCAACTGTCGCTGTTTTTTGCAGCCAAAGACTACGTAATAATGTTTCTTGGCTTTCATTTCACCATGTAACCAAAATATCGCAATTAAAATAATCTTTAAAACTTTTTTTAAAATGTAAAATAATCCGCTAACTAAATTAGGCAAATCTATTTATTAAACAGCACAAAAACTTCCATTAGTTTGTCTTTGTTCACAATTTCAAACACTGGCCAAGTTTTTCTACTTATTTCCGAAGTAAATATTTAGCATCATTTCATGATCACCAAAAGTATCTCAGTATTTTGCGGCAATATCTCTTTGACGAAAATTAGTAACAGACAGTTTTATAAAGTAGGAGGGAGAGCATTATCTAATGTATCTCAAAACGCAAATTTGGTAAAATTTTAAATCGCACCAAGAATCCACAATAATTGAAATTTTCCAAAACAACGAAAGCAAGTATAGTGGGATTACAGGCGGCTACATTTTAAAAAACCGTTTGTGTTTCAATAGCCATATAGAAAAAGCTTTAGACAATGTTTAAAAAAAATAATAAATAAATAAAATAATTTTGACATCTTGAATTCAAATTATGTTTTTTGCAATCACGAGTGTGTGTGTGTAGGCGTGTGTGTTTGTGTCTGTGTGCAGGCATGAGTGTGTGTGCATGTGTGTGTGTATGTATGCGTGTGTGTGTAGGATATGGACGCAACCTGGAGACTTTGCTCGCTAGAGGAGCAGCATCGGGGGGTTGGGTGCACCGGTCGACACTGGCGCTGCAGAGGGAGACGGGGAAAAATAAAGTCATGTGAAATCAAAAGTGAGAACGATAAGCAATGTGATTGCTCAAAAAAAAAAAAAAAAAAAAAAAAACCCTGATAAATCTTTATAAACAAGTGAAATTTCATGTTTTGGAAATTCTTCAAATTTTTTTGCATAAATGTCGTGCTTTCGTTTCTAATTGAATACTATTTCGGTCTTTGTACTTATTGCTATTTTTACTTTTATGGATGAATCACATCAATGCGGGGTGTTTTGAGATCTTTCAGTTAAAACAGAAAATGAATGAAAGTAGCGATTGTTTCTCACAATTATTACTAACCCAGGCAACACCGGGTGTTTATGCTAGTAGTAATATAAACTAATATATGAATAAAATAAAAGTATTAGTAAAGTGCTTAAAACTAAAATGAGTTTCTAGATAAATTCCAATCTGGTTTTTGCATATGCAATTTCTCTCTAAATTATTATTATTATTATTTATTTTTTTTTGCATAAAACTGAATATTATAGCGCTGAAACAGATATTCATACTTTAAAAAAAAGTTACAACTTCAAAGTTTGCAGCCCTTAAAACCTGCCGCACTAGGCGGCCGCCTAGGTAGCCTACCCCAAGAGCCAGGCCTGCGCATGACCTTGGGAGAGTTCATTTCTTACCGTGAAGAAAAAGGAGGATTTCTTATACTTGCACTAGGCCTATATTAATTGCCCAAAAACTTTTTAATCGTAGAAGGTTGAAATTTCGTATGTATGATATGTATGGGGTTTAGTTGAGTTTCCCCCATTTATGGTTACAATCGGATTTTCCAAAACGGCTCTTCACTCGGTTTTCATGGCAAAAACATTTTGAAGTACGCGTGGCGTAAGTCGCAGCAACAAAATGAAACGTTCAAGGTGTTTCCAGTGGACGACAAGGAGAAAATTTTAAAGGCTGATTTTTTTATGACTCATTTTTAAAGCGAAAGTTTCATGCATTTAGTGTTGTATGTATTGCAAAAGATTAACATTTATTCTAGTTACTTACCCTGTTTTTAATCTTTTTTGGCAAAATTACACGCAGTCCTGTCAAAAAGTTGTGGTACAAAGAGCTTTCTTTGATGACATCAATTCTTTGAAGTCTCATGGGTAGAGAAAGCTAAAAAGGTGAAAAATATTATTTAATTTTGTATTGTGTTGTGAGTAGAGATGAAAACAGTCGGAGAAAAACCGTTTTTATCCGAAGAAATTAATTTCCACTCCGGAAAAATTGAAAAAATGAATTTTTTCAACTTTTCAGGAAGTTTTAATTGAAATTTTCAGCATAAAGTGATTAGAAATTTCTCATGCTTAAATTCTGATGCAATTAATTACCCCCGCCCCCTCTTTATATGTTAAAATACCGTCTTACTTGATAATGCAAGTTATTGTATGATAATATAATTTGCATGCATATCAAAAAACATTTAATATTTTTTGTAAAGAACATTAAACCAATATCTTTAGCGAAGAATATATCTATACCTCAGAAGCAGAAGGTCATAAGTCTAAAAATTGCGATTTTCTGTATGTCAATGTATTGTACGAAGAAGTCTATCCCGCATCGAGTCATGTGAACGTAATTCTTTTTGAAAAATCCTTTGCAATTTTTTACCAGGGCTAAAAGAGCGAGCTTCCCATCCTTTGCATGCACCAGAAAAAGGTTTTTCCTCTCTACTGTAAAATTATCATAATGTGATCATTACGTTCCTCTGGCTTTGAGGTACAGATATTTTCCTACTTCATAAAACAAACAAGCATAACTTTAATCACAGAACTATGTTTCTGCTGACTGTGCAAACCAAATGTATAGGGTGTACCAAAAAAAAAAAAAAAAAAAACGATCAAGCAGTTTTCTATGTAACTTCATTAAAACTAAATAAACTAACAAAACACAAAACAATAATAATAATAATAATATGAGAACACCTTTAGCAACCAATAAATTAAATGGTTTCAAACTGACCGCCTTTTGCAGTTATACAGAGGTACAACTGCTTATTCAAAATTTCATTTAAGGGCCGCAAGTCCTTTGATCATTCCTATTCCCTATAAAGCAATTAGTTTAGAGAGTCCAAGCTTATGTGAAGGTTAGAGTAGACCTTTGACTCTAAAACAGGCCATACAGTGTAATAAATGGGATTGAGGTCTAACGAGGAGAGCGTCCACTCTGCAGATGATATCATGTCAAAAACAATGCGCCTTGCACCACTCTTGTTTTTTTTTGGCCGTATGAACTGGTGTGGAGTCAAATTGAAATGTTCACTCTACAGTGCTATGGTGAAATACTCTTAGGTCTACAGAAGTACATCAGCTTCTAAACTGTCCTTCTGGTACACTTTTCGATTCATTTTATGTCCCTCGTCTACAAAAAACCGGAAACGTTTTGTCGCTTGTGATGATTCTATCATAGACAAAGCCTGACTTCGGATTTTGGAGATGTTTAACATTTTCCGAGGTGCTTGGAAAGTCTACAGACTAAATCTTGTTGTTCTGGGGGTTATGAGCTGGTTGAACGGTAAATCAGTGAAAGATATCTCTTCCAGCGTGTACTTGGGCCCGTCTCAAACGTTTCTGGCATCTTTGGAGTCATACGAACTCGTAAAGCTTCTGTTTCTGAGCTGTTTTTGCCCTTAGTCGTACTTATCGGTCACAAATTCTCCCAACTCACGAATGACTTCTCTCGTGTAAACCCAAGGATTTCATTGAACTTATTTTTTAATGACCTGACGATTAACTGAAATGTCTACTGTTCTTTTCTGTACACTTTCCGGACATCAACTATCATTTCCAAGCCACTTGAAGCGGCATACCGCATGAAATACTGTTTGCCGAGGCACAACATGCAAACGAACTGTCGTTATACTTGGTTAAACAACTTTAAAATAGCAGTTCTTGTGCTTAAAATTGTAAGAAAACCGAAAAACAATACATAAACTAGTAGATATATTGTAAATTATTTTCTAATAAAGTGAGAGACAAAAATAAATAAAAACAATCATTAGAATGAAATTACTTCACTTCCATTCGATGATGCAAACTTTGTCCGTGTTTTTTTTTTTTTTTTTTTTTTTTTTTGCCGCACCCTATGTACTGCCGTGCTAAGCACAAAAGTGGAATCTGCAGTTGAGCTTAAGCTGAGATAATGTGTTTTAAAGTTTGGCTCTTCCATATATTTGATTCATATGTCTTTTTTTTAGAATTAAAAAAAAAATAGTTCCTGATCAAATGACCCTAAAACATTAATACGAAACAGAGAACAACTTGGTTATAATAACTCAGTTTTGTTCAAAAGTGCAGGTATGACAACTTTTACTACTGTGCTTAGCACGGCCGTATATAGTTAACTGAAACTCCAGTTTAAGTTTTGGTTCAGCTATAGAAACCATTACCCAGTTTTGGTTTGGGGTTTCTGGTGGAAAAAAAAAGAAAAACCAATTTAGTTTTGATTTAGAATTTGACTGGATTGGATAAAATCAAAACTCAATTGCTTTCATTTTCATACCGTAAAGGTACATTGCAAGGAAGGGAAATCATACCTATTTTTCTTTCAAACAGTATCAATCATTTTGCAGTAAGTTACCACCCTAAGCCAGGGTTAAGGCAGAAATGCATAAAATACAACGCCAACCTTAGCTCTGGCTCAGGGCGGTAACTTACTGCAAAATACTTAGTTTTGCCTTCAATCTTTAGTTAAACCGCACCGTTGTTGCGGTCCCTCTTCTGGTGTGCTAATTCTACATTAGCTAAAGTATGTTGGCTCTCTTAGCTCCTTTAAGAGGTTTTCCGCCTCCAGCTCAATTACTTCCTATTCCGGGCTGATGAGTGCTAAAAAGCTCAAAACTGCAGTCCTCGGATGGAATGACTGAGCTGATGGTGCATATTTGAAAGTCAAAAATTGCAATTATTATTTCAAGTTTCAAAGGCAATCTAAAACAGAAAATGTAATTGTTATGATGAGGCACTTCTTACCCAATATTGTTGGTTGAACGACGATTTATTTCTGGTGTTTGACCAAGAAAGCTCTCACTTATAAAACAAAAAGTTTTTTTTTCTAATTAAACTTACCTTTACGTGTATTTCTGTCAATCAGAAAGAGAGGATGTGTGGGTTGCATATATTTTTCAATGCTTAACCCTTTATATGCTTCAAGAAACACAGAGCTATTAAAAAATCCCATTTTTATTCATAAAAAAGTCAGTTTTTCCATTTTTTCCAAAAAAAAAAAGGTAAAAAACCGGTTTTTTTCCACCATTTCAAAATTTCCCGAAATTTTCTAGTTATGAGATAAAATGTGAAAATTTTCCAATTACGAGTCAATGATAGAGAATAAATCGCGTGTCTAAGTTTCTCTATGACAGAGAGATAACAATATATTCTATTTTAATGCTTAACAACCATAGCAATTGTGCGTAACTGTCGGAAAAGTTATTTGAGCTTTTAAGAAGCGGATTTTTTGTTCTGGAATTATAAATGCATTTCTTGTAAAGTACATTATTTTTGAACAATATTTTCAGGTAATACGAAGAAACCATGAAATTTACAAAATGTTCCTCTGAATGCCCTGACTTGGTGGCATCATGGATTGAGATTATACTGCATTTATGTACCAATACCAATAAAATGAGGTTAAATTAAGTTAAATGCGAGGTGTGGCTAATAGTTTAGCTACCATAGTAGTATAGGGGCTACGCGGACAAAGAAGCTCTTTACAAATGCAGAAAAGTTATCCAACTTTGGCCTGATTCTTTGTTTAAGGCAGTGGTTAATTCCCTTTTCACTGCTGAGGGCCACTTGGTACTCTTCTGAATCCCTAGGCTGACCACGTACGGTAGAAGTATTTTTGCAGCAATTATATCACGTGAAATGAGATAAAACTAAAAATTTTCTATAATAAATTCAATTGCAACTATAAAAATGATATATATTAATTTTCGCCAGCTGTTTGCGGACCACATGAAATTCGCTGGCGGACCACCCTGTTGAGAATCGCTGTCTCACCGGTTAGGAGAAGATGCACACTACTTTTTTAGGGAAGGGGGGGGGGAGGGGGTCATGCTGAAAAATATGAAGTTTTAGGTACGAAAAGTTTCTGACACTGTTTGGGTGTTAGACCTCCCCCCCCCCCCCCCCGACACTGTTTCGGGTACTAAATCGACAAGGAATAAGGCGCTTCGTGTAGCAAGCACGTTTTTAATTAATATCAGTAACAATGAAAGGATGCATTATTTTAAATATTTACTTTCACAAATGATGAATAAACCAAAAAGATTACAAAAAACACTTACACTTTATTCATAACTAGTGGTACCCGCACGGTTTGGCCCGTAATAGAAAATTAAAAGGTCTTTTGGTTCGCCTGTATATTTACAAATAATGTATGGTGAATTTTTCCGCCAATTGGCTTGTACCATGTTACGGTTCCACGCTATGATAAATTCGTAATTTACTTGTCCATCTTATGATATTTTTGTTCTTAAAATTGGATTGGAAAAAGAACGACATCGAATTTTCGAAAAATCGCTTTAAGGTGCACACCTCCATGCTACAAACTAACTTTGTGTCAAATTTCATAAAAATCGGCCGAACGGTCTAAGCGCTACGCGCGTCTCAGAGATCCTGGCAGACAGAGATCCGGACAGAGGGACATTCAGCTTTATTATCAGTAAAGAAGATAAAGATAAAGATAAAGATAAAGAAAAGAAGTATTTGAACACAATGTGTAATAATATATTTGCATGATATTCTACTTCCATGCAACTCGTATGCAATTATTAAATTACGATCACATACAATAATGATGGATGGATAATATTGTCGACGCTTTGGGGGGTGGGGTCTTGACCCCCCTGACCCGAGTACCTACCACAGAAGAAATGCTAGATGTCGCAGCTTTGAAGACCTTACAATGGTCCCAGTGCGTCTTGAGGCAAGAATCTCCGATGTAATTCAAACCAGACACCATGGTTGGTGGAAATAATATAGCGAACTGGCACAGTAAGATTAGACAAGTAGCAAGCTGATCCGCACTATATTGCTCGGAGTTCCAAAGACCTGAAAAGGAAATGAAACTAAAAGTGAATGAATAAACTAAACACTTTTTATTGATAACCGTAAAAAATTCTTTATTTCACAAATTATAGCACAAACTTAGCATTTTTCAATACAAGTTAACCTGCATAGAGACGCTCCGATAGGAAGTCACTGTGACCCCTTAAAAGGTGTTATTCGGCAAATTTTGCTCACGATTCATCAAATTAGGATACAATATACTGCAGTATTTTCTTTCTTTTTAGAAATACTTTAAATTACACAGGCCTGCATGTTTTTTTTTTGGTGTTTTGAATTTGATAAATGTCCTTAGCTAATGCGAGTATGCTGATTCTGAATATGAATTTGGTTTGAACCCATCACGTCGAGATATTTTTCCCAATTTAAAAAAAAAAACCTTGTGAGATATTTTGTACTAAAGCAAAATAGTATGTTCTTGATATTTCCTGAAGATCATTGAAATTATTTCTTTAAACTGTAATATCGTCAAGAAAACCAAAACCTCCTATTCCGTTGTCCGACAACTTAATAAACAGCATAGAAAATCTATGAAACCAATGCATTAAAGTTAGGGGAGGACACATTCATTATTAGAACCCATTTTTGCATTGTTTCTATGACATTTTACTTCATAACACTGTGATGTTCTGTTTTCTTCAAAAATGGACTTTTCCGCAAAAATTACTTTTTTTGTTATTAATCGTTTTTGCAATGCACTAGTACAAATTTCTATAACGCATTCAATAAAAAACTATTTAATGCACATATCCTATAAATTGTTTTTTACATTCATTCATTTGCAAATTAGACGCAAAAAGCCGGTTGTACCTTAACTTTTTGAGGCCAGTATTTTTAGAGGCATTTCAAACGTGTTGATACTTACTTCCTTGTGAATAGAGAATGCACCTGCCATTTTTATCTCTGTATGGCAACAGTCCACAAAGTTTTAGATCCAAAAGGCTCTCGATAGTCTCTATATCATTGTTTTGTAGAAAATGTCCTAATGTCTTTTGCAAGCGAAGGTACCATTTTATTTTCTCTTCACTTTTCCTGAGATTAAACTTGGCCCCTCGCAGGAACTGTATGAGGAAAGCGTTATCTGTGCAGATATCAATATTAGTTCCTAAAATAAATAATATAAACAAAGATTAAGTTTTTTACTTTGTCAAATTTCAATTTTATAATTATGGCAGAAATTTATGTCGTGTCTATTATGTATTCGTATAAAAAAAGTTAAAACATATATAAATTGAAATGTATTTTTGATACAATGCTGTAATGTATAATAATAGTAATGAAAAGTTTTTTGTGTACCTTTGTATGGTGCGTATATGGGCAGTTCCCCAGAAATTTATTTTGCAGCCCAAACTTGTCAATATTTCAATTTTTCCCAGGGGGTGCAGTTTGTCTATTTTTTCTAGAAAGACAAGATATGTGTTTTGCTAAACTGAGAAAGTTCACAAAATATCTTATCCTCTAGATTTTAGAGTTATAAAGGGCTAAATTTGTAAGGTTAAGTTATGAGTCAGCTGTTACTTTATTAATACTTAAAATACGTTAAATTTATTATCTGAAATAAAAATAAATATTATAAAAAGGCAGAAGCAGTGAAAGTTTTAAAAAAATTTCATCAACTAGCTTTTCTAATGAGTTTCGATTGAATTTTTGAATTGAAACTTCCATATCTTAAAAAAAAACTTTAAAAAAATCAAGGAATTAAAGTATCAGAAATAATGCACGTAGCATCATTTAATCCTCAATCTACCTTTATCGTTTGCATGTTTATAACTTTTACTTTTGCTCTGGATGGTAATGACATTTCAATATATTTTTACCTGACAAGATATAAAATGTGGCTACCTTCGTTAAAATTTAAATATTTTGCTAACCCTAATGTTTTGTGTTAAAAAGTCATAACACAAATTTGAATCTTTTCAAATAAGTACAGTATGACCTGTCCTTTGTTTAAGACAGGATAGTTGCATTAAACTATGCAGAATCTTTAAAGAAAAATTTGAGAACAAAAATTTACTTTAAACAGAATTTGGTAAAAACAAAAGAAAATTCCACATGTCTCCCTCTCCTCAAATTGTTATCCAAATGTATGAAAGGTCACTATAAATCATTCAAGAAAATAATCTAATTTGACAATTGATTTTCGGAAACAATTGAAATTTAACGTACATTTTCTTTTAAGTTTCAGAATCACTTAACCATGACTAGAAATTGATTCTAATTGCTTTATTTGCATACCTTTGAGAAAGCTATTAAAAGTGATTGATGAATAAAATGTTTTCGTCATCACTGAGGCAGAAACATTTATTCAAAATAACATGCTTATTTTGATTAAATGTTTGTGCTGTTCGTAAACTTAAAACACTGGATTTCACGAGCAATTCTACTTCTTTACAAAATGAGGGGCATAAAAATGCGTAAATTTAAACCGAAATTACATGAAATAAGTCATCATAATCAACAACAACTACAATAATAATCCTCATATTTCAGGGGAACCTCATATCCAGGGGTCATTTCAGGAGAATGAAGAAACGAAAAAAATGGTCAACAATGAACGTTATACCTACTGGAGTTTAGGGTTAATCTACTGGAGTTAGGGTTACAATTTCAACTATCAAAATATCACCAAACAGGCAGTTGCTTCATTCAAATGTAGAAGAATAGAAGCAAATGCCATCCGTCATACCTTGACGGGAGACTTTCTAGTAGTAATAATAATGATAATAATAATATTAATACAACTCAAATTCAAAATAATAGAATACTTCTCACTTTTTGGAAAAAAGTATATTCTAACCAAATATAAGTGCAAATTAGGTATTTAAATGAGCGAGCCTCCTTTCTTAGACCTTAAAGTGTGCCTTTCATTTCAAATATAACCTATCTCTACATAGTATAAAATGAAGTCTCCAAAAAGCGTCTGTGTGTTTGAACTCGCAAAACTCGAGAACTTCCCGGCCGATTTTGCTGAAATTTTCAGTTTCTTCTTTTAAGTCCTGAGGAGGTTTGCAGATCAATTTGAAAACAGTTCAATGAATAGTTCTTTTTTTATTCCAATTTAGGCCCAATTTTCACATAAATTCCCGAATATGGGGGTGAAAAATTACTCGCAAATATTAATATTATATATCGTTGGAAAGAGAAGAATTTTCCGCGTTCTACGCAATTTGTTCCAATGCTCTAACTTAATTGCGGCGGGAGTTTTTTACGTTTTTAGCTCGAATTTTTTTAGGCTTAGCTGAAATTTAGGCACTACTTGTAACATATGTTTTGTATTCATGATTGGCAACGCTTGCTTACTTGCCATGCTCGTTATTGTAACATGCACGTGTAGTGCGATTCGATTCTTACCATTTTAATAAAAGTTGTTAAGTTTGAAAATTTGTTGTTGTGCATTACTGATATCTAGATACTGATATAAAAATATGAAACAAGACATGGTGTCAGGTGGAAACGCTCACAGTAGACCTCTCTGAGCATTGGAACTTTTGTGTTCAAACAACAGATATGATGGAGATGTTCAAACCGCCAGCTCCGATAAGCTTCTCAACGGGTAATGTGCCAGAAACATGGAAGCTGTGGTATCAAAAGTTTGAGAACTTTATGTTGGCGACGGGAAAAAGTGGGAAAAGCGACAAGACAAAAATCGCCATACTCCTCAGTTTGCTAGGCGACGAAGGAGTCTCCGTCTTCAATACATTTAAGTTTGATGATACCGCCAGTAAAGATAAGTACGACGACGTCGTAAGTAAATTCACCGATTATTGTGCACCGCGCAGAAATGTGGTATTCGAGCGTTTTAAGTTCTTTTCTTGCTCGCAACAAGAAGGACAGTCAATCGACTCATACGTCACCCAGTTACGGACGTACGCAGCAACTTGCGAATTCACTGATCAGGAAGAGTCTTATTCGCGACAGAGTCGTCTTGGATATTCGCGAGAAATCCCTCCAAGAGAGACTTCTTCGGGAACCGGCCATGACTTTGAAGAAGGCTACCGATTTCATCCGGGCAGTGGAAGCCAGCAAGGAGCAGTACAAAACGATCAGCGACTCTGGCGGCTTCAAAGCAGAAGTGGATGTGCTGAAGGCAAAGAGGAAGCCTATAAAGAGCACTGCCTCTGCAAAATCACACCAAGAGTTCGACTGTGGCAGGTGCGGGAGAACGCACAAGAAAAGAGAGTGCCCTGCGTTCAACAAGCTGTGTAACGTGTGCAAACAGAAAAATCATTTCGCAAAAATGTGCAAATCAGGTAACGATAAAGGGAAAAAAAATCCTGAAATAAATAAATCGGGTCCTCGTCACGTGAACGAGATACAATCTAACGGTGAGCTCGATATATCGAGTCTCTACATTGACGTTGTAAGTGCAGGCTCAGGGCCTAGAGAGAAATCTTGGTCAAAAGATGTGACCATTAATGGTCAAGTAATTTCCTTCAAATTAGACACAGGTGCAGAAGCAAATATTTTACCTCTGTCTGTTTACAAAAGTAGGAAACTCGATAAATTATGCGAATTAATCAGTACTGATGTTCTGTTAACATCATATGGTAACCACAAGTTGAAACCTGAAGGTTACGTTAATTTATCTTGCTCTGTAAATAATAATGTAAATACTGTATTGTTAAAATTTATTGTTGTAAATGTTGATTCAAAGCCAATATTAGGCTTACAGGCATGTGAAATGTTAGAATTAAAGAATTGATCAGGTAGAAATCCTTAACAAGGATGAAATTTTGATCAAATATGGTGATGTTTTTCAGGGACTTGGCCCCACCATATTGAGGTTAATGAAAATGTTACTCCGGTAATAAATCCTCATAGAAGGATTCCCCAGACACTTTTAGCAAATCTAAAAGAAACATTTTCTGAGTTAGAAAATAAGGGAGTAATAGAGCATATAAATAAACCTACAGATTGGGTGAGCAACTTAGTAGTGGTTGAAAAGACAAATGGGAAATTGAGGATATGCTTAGATCCAAGGGATCTGAATAAAGCTATAAAAAGGGAACATCATATTATTCCATCTAGTGATGAAATAATTAGTCAATTAGAGGGAAAGAAATATTTTTCTGTGCTAGATCTTAAAGAGGGTTTTTGGCAAATCCCATTGGATAGCAACAGCTCTGATCTATGCACATTTAACTCTCCTTTTGGACGGTTTAAATTCAAAAGACTTCCTTTTGGTATTGCTTCGGCTCCAGAAGTCTTCCAAAAACAAAATCAAAAACTGTTTGGTGATATAAAAGGTGTTCAAATCTACTTTGATGATATAATAATTGCTGGAACTGACAAACAAGATCATGACAGCACATTAGTTAAAGTATTAGAGAGAGTCAAATCTCATAACGTTAAATTTAATCCTGAAAAATTTCAGTTCCGAGTTGATGAGGCCAAATATATGGGGTTAATAATTTCGGAAAAAGGGGTAAAGCCTGATGAATCGCATGTCAGAGCCATCAATGAATTAGAAAAGCCTACCTGTAAAAAAGATATAAGGAGACTTTTGGGCATGGTAAATTTTTTAGCAAAATTTATCCCTAATGTGTCAAAGATTACTGCACCCTTGAGAGAACTGTTGAAGGATAAATCTGAGTTCCAATGGTCATTTGAACAGGAAGAGGCATTTAATTGTATTAAAAAACTAATCAGTACAGCCCCAGTCTTAAGAGTATTTAGTAGCTCTAAAGAAATCACAATTCAGTGTGATAGCTCGAAGGATGGGCTAGGAGTATGTTTGCTGCAGGAAGGGCAGCCAGTATCCTTTGCCTCTAGAAGTCTAACCGAATGTGAGAAAAACTACGCCCAGATAGAGAAAGCTCTTAGCAACAGTTTTTGCTTGTGAGAAATACCATAACTTGATTTACGGGCATAAGGTTCAAATACAAAGTGATCACAAACCATTAACCTCAATCATAAGAAAACCTCTTAATAAAATCACCACTCGCTTACAAAAAATGGTTTTAAAATTACTAAAATACAACTTAGTCATCAATTACTTGCCAGGAAAAGACATGGTTTTGGCAGATGTATTGTCTAGAGCATTTATTAAAGATCAGGTACTTGATGATCCTGACATGTTGCCTACTGTACACTCTATTTCTAAATGCTTACCAATGAGTGACAGTAGAAAAGAACAGTTTAAAAAAGCATTGGAGGGGGATGATGAACTAAAAGTTATCATTAGTTTTTGTAAACAGGGGTGGCCCAACAAAAAGAAAATTCCCTTCAATTTAAGGAAATACGACAAATTAAAAAATGAATTGTATCTAGATCATGATTTGTTATTCTTAAATAATAAAATAGTAGTCCCAAAAATACTTAGATCTGAAGTGCTCACACTTATCCATGAAGCTCACATGGGTATTGAAAAGTGTAAAAGTCGGGCACGAGAGATCTTATACTGGCCAGGCATTTCAAAAGACATTGAACGAACTGTAGAGAACTGTGTAATATGTGCTAAATTTCGTAATGATCAAACTAAGGAACCATTACGACCCCATGAAATACCTGTCCGAGCTTTTCAAAGAATTGGGATGGATATCATGTATTTTCGAAACATTAATTATCTTGTCATAACCGACTATTTCTCTAAGTGGATTGAAGTTGAAGAACTGAAAAGTAAATCAGCTGGGGACATTCTTAAAGTATTGGAAAGAGTATTGACCAGGTTTGGTATTCCTGAAGCAATTGTGTGTGATAATAGCCCTTTCAACTGCTGGGAATTTAAGAAATTCTGTAAAGAGTGGGACATAACAATTTCATTCAGCAGCCCATATCACTCACAAAGCAATGGTATGGCAGAAAAAGGGGTTGGGATTGCTAAAGCCTTATTCAAAAAGGCCTATGAAGATAGTAAAAGTCCTCTTGTGGCATTGTTAGAATACCGAAACACTCCAATAGCAGACATAGGGTTATCCCCAGCCCAAATGATGTTCAATCGCAGGTTAAGAACTAAGCTTCCCATCTGTAATAAGCTATTAAATCCAGAAATCTTTAAAGATATTGGTGATGGCTTAAAGCAGCGACAAATAAAACAAAAGTTTTATTATGATAAATCAGCAAAACCACTCAGGCAATTGAAGTTAAATGAGAAGGTATTTGTTAAAAACTTCCTTAAGAAAACATAGGAGCCAGGAAAAGTCATTGCTTATGGGAAAAACCCAAGATCATACAAAATAAGAACTGCATCTAACAAGGTTCTCACGAGGAACAGAAAACATTTAATACCATCAAATGTTAATTATAATTTTAACTCTCATATAGATTTTGATATTGATGAAAATTCACCTAATGAGAGCATAATTTCTTTGAACTTAAATCGAACCAACAATAACCCAAATTTCACATTATCAAATAATAATAATCAAATTGTGCGGACAAGATCTGGGCGTGTATCGAAAAATCCTTCTTATTTGAAAGATTATTACACTTGATGTACAAGGGGGGATGTAACATATGTTTTGTATTCATGATTGGCAATGCTTGCTTACTTGCCATGCTCGTTATTGTAACATGCACGTGTAGTGCGATTCGATTCTTACCATTTTAATAAAAGTTGTTAAGTTTGAAAATTTGCTGTTGTGCATTACTGATATCTAGATACTGATATAATAATATGAAACAAGACACTACTTTCTTCATTAAATCCATCAATAAAAAGTGAAGGAATTGTCCCACAGTTTTCTTTTTGACAGCATTGGAAAGAGCTGCTTTTTTTTACTCCAGATCTAACTCGATCTAAGGTCGAAAGTTTAACCCCCTATCTCCATTAGAAAAAAAGTTACAAGTGAATTAAATGAAGTTCAAAAATTTGTTCTCTATTCAAGTTTTTAACCATTTTATTTTGCGTTTCCACGGTAACGCTTTTTGAATTCATTGTTTATTTTCATCTTTCTCATTTTCAATTCTTAAACTTATTTCATTTTGTGTTTCTATGGTTACGCCTTTTAAATCCACCTTTCTCATTTTATTTAATTTCTTAAAAGTATTTTAGCATGTGTCGTCTCTGGCGAGAAAATTTTGCACGACGTTTTTTTTTTTCTTTCATTTAATCCTGGTTATTGAAGATACTTCACTTGACGCAATGGGTTTTTTTTTTCAAGGTAGACCGGGCAAAGCCGGGCAACGCAGCTAGTTAATAATAACCTTAGATTTTTCTATCCAAAAGTTTATAGCGATGAAGGTTTACATTGAGTAAAAAAATCAGAATATTCAAATTAAAAATGGAAAAACACTTTCAAAAAAAAAAAAAAAAAAAAAGCTGAGTTCAATGTTTTATCCTTTCACACACGGATTCTACCGCCAGTTTACATTAACCGTTTCTCTGACACTGTTTCCATACTCTCTTCAACGCGGCAACGAGCTCAATTTTGTTGGCGAGCAGCAGGTCTTGAACAGCTTTTTTTAGATTTGACGGTACGGCAAACTCTTGATCGTATTCAGATTGGTAAAGTTGCTTGACCAGTTTCATACCGAAATTCCTCTTCCCTTTTAAAATCTGTGAGTCGATTTAGAGACATGACACGGATGAAGTATCATGCAGTATTATTGATAAAAAGCGGAAGTCACGCATTGTTTTATTTTAAGATATATATAATTTCCCGATTCCAGCAGCCCTCATACACCCACAAACCAACCAGTATGCTGTGGCCACCACGAAACTTTCTTCTATATCTTTCTTATTATTATAATCCTTCCCCATGCTTGACGAGTATGGCAGTATTTCCAACAAAAACAAAATTACACACACCAAAACTTGGCGACCATTCCAATTCCCGACTTATCTCAAAAGCAAAGCAAAGGAGCTGATGTGCGCATCACATGACTTCCTTTTACTCCAATTTAATGTCATTTTCTCATTATTGGCAGTTCTAATATGATTCAATACTTTACTCTCTAAATATCACCAACAGTGGCCAAATTAAAACCAGATTAAAAAAAATAAAAAAAAATAAACGCCGAATTTGTAGTCAAATTGGCGACAAAACTTGGCGACCAAAAGACTGGCGATATATCGCCAAGTGTCCGCCAAATTATAAAACCACTTGAGTTTACATCGAAATTAACAATGATTTCCCCCCAAAAAGGACTAAAAGACCCCCTTTGAAGCATCCGAATGCAACCAAAAAAGTAGGTGCACAACTAGAACCTACTAGGAATCTACGTACCAAATTTCAACTTTCTAGGACATTCCTTTCTTGAGTTATGCGACATACATACACACATACACACATACGCACATACATACGTACATACAGACGTCACGAGAAAACTCGTTGTAATTAACTCGGGGATCGTCAAAATGGATATTTCGGGAGTCTGTACGTTCCTAGGCACATATCCACGTGTGGTCGGGTTGAAAAAAAAACTCAACATTCATTCGGGGGTGAGAAAAATGTAAATTAAGGCCGATTTTTGGGTAAAATTTTTTTCGCGAATACAATACTTCCTTTTTTGTAAAAGGAAGTAAAAATGAAAATTGAAAATTATTTTTAAAGCCTTGCTTAAAATAATTCGCAACTCGTGAGCTCTAATAAGCTACCTTGCGGTGATTTAGAAATTTAATTTTAAGTTTGTTTTATCTTCTTCTTTACTCATAATAAAGCTGAAAATCTCTCTGCCTGTCAGGATCTCTGTGACGCGCATAGTGCCTAGCCCGTTCGGCCGATTTTCGTGAAATTTGGCACAAAAATAGTTTGTCTTTGTAGCATGGGGTGTGCACCTCGAAGCGGTTTTTCGAAAATTCGATGTGGTCCTTTTTCTACTCCAATTTTAAGAACAAAATTATCATAAGATGGACGAGTAAATTACGAATTTATCATAACGTGGAACCGTGACATGGGCACAAGCCAATTGGCGAGAAAATTCACCATACATTATTCGTAAATATACAGGTGGACCAAAAGGCCTTTTAATTTTCTATTACGGGCAAAGCCGTGCGGGTACCACTAGTCTTACTACTATTATATATGCGAAAGTTTGTCTGTATGGATGTATGGATGTTTGTTACTCTTTCACGCAAAAACTACTGAATGGATTTTGATGAAACTTTACAATAATATAGCTTATGCATCGGAATAACAAATAGGGTAGTTTTCGTTCCGTTATGGGGGGCAAAACCCTCTTAGGGGGGCAATAAAACACAATTTTCGTATAAATTCTCTAATATGGGGATGAAAAAATACTTGCACATATTAACATTATATGTCCATCGAAAGCTCTAATTTTTCTGCTGAAGATGGCACCTGTTCGAAATTTTTAAGTAGAATAAAAAAATAGTTATGAGCTTTTTAGTTCCATGTTCGAAGGCTTTCCTTAACCCAATACAATATTTAGTGTATCATCTCAACTTCCTGTCGATAGCGATTATTGTTGTATTGTTGACTATCTTTGCTTTTCGTGACTGTTCAAGGCTTTTCTCAAGTCAAATCTTGAAGTTAAGATTTTTGCACAAGATTGGCAAATAATACATGGATTTGGCTGATTATTTTCCATTTTAATCCAACTTTGAGGGAATTATTTTTTTTTTCATTTATTTGTATTGACTGGGTATTTAATCGATCAGCAGAAATCCAACCTTTTTTTGTGGAATCATTTCAATAGCTAAGGCATTTGGCAATTTTTTCAACTGTCACTGTTTGTGAAGCTAAAGAGTACGCAATACTGTTTCTCGGTTTTCACCATGTTACTAAATATCGCCATTTCTTTAATATTTCTTTCCTTAAATTTGTTAACACGTTAAATAATTCGCCAACTAAATCAAGCAAATCCATAAACAACACACAAACTTCCATTAATTTGTCTTTGCGCACAATTTCAAACAATTGCCAAATTTTTGCTATTTATTGGAAACGTGTCGGGTAGCAACATTTTATAATCACCAGAAGTATCTCAGTATTTGGCGACACTATCTCTTCGATAAGAATTAGTAACACACAGTTTTACAAAGTAGGGAGAGGGAACCTCATTTAAGGTATCCCAATACGATTAATGCAAATTTAATAACATTTTAAATCGCAGTAAGGGATTACGGGCGGCTACGTTTTTAAAAGTTTGTACTTCAATAGCTATATAGAGAAGGTTTTAGACTAAGTTCGAAAAAAAAAAAATCCTTAACAAGTGAAGTTTAATTTCATATTTTGGAAATTCCTCAAATTTGTATATGCTTAAGTATCGTTTTTTCGTTTCTAAAAGAGTACTATTTTGTTCTTCATACTTATCGCCATTTTACTTTTATGGGTTAGGAAGAAGCTCTATTTTCAATCACGTCAAAGCGGTGTGTTTTGAGTTATTTCAGTTACAGCAGAGAACGAATAAAACTAGCGATTTTTTCTCATAATTATTACAGACCCAGGAAACGCCGGGTATTTTTGCTACGTACAATTATCTGGTAACTAAATAAAGTTATGAAATAGAGTCTGCCCCCCTACCCCCAGTTACCGTCGAACAAAGATTTTTTTTTTCGCCAGGAACGGCCAAATACATGCAGACATTTTCTTTATAGCATCTTCTGTTCGGAATTAAAAATCATATCTTATGAATATAGTATAGATTAACCAAACATTTTACGCAGTTTCATAAACTTGACAAGTCTCTGGCGAATGTATGGTACTGTGGTCCTTTGACGATTAATAATGGATTTGCATTATTTTACACTTTAACGCTGCTTTTAATTGCAAAAATATAAAATGAAACTAAACAAAATGACATTTTGAAACTTATTTGATAAGAAAAGTTATGATAACGTGTTCGGGACGAGTGTTCAAAAATTTTGGCGCTACAGCCATCATTACAAAATTTACTTTTTATAATGGCTGTACTTTTACTTTTTACTTTTGGTACATTTAAAAGGGCAGGCAATTTGAAATGTCAGCGAAACTGGAGACAAACTTTTTTTTTGGTAACTATTTGACCTCTGCCTGTGTTGACCGTTAATTTGAAGCGATTGATAAAACTGCATTCAACGTGAGCGAAGCCGCTGGTAAAAGCTAGTTACTTTATACATTATTTTATCATTTTAATTAACTTTAAAATGAATCATCTCATTAACATGATTAAAAGCTCCTTCAGCGATTTAATCTTACGATTCGAAAAAAATGAGAAATATATTAAACAACCTACAAAAACCCATTGAAAAGGTAAAATGAGCAGCCAAAAAAATATATTGAGCTGTTAAAAAATATTGAAAATCCCTTTAAAATGTTAATGGTTCCAATAACTTAATGAATTGAGAACTGTCACTGTTTGTGAAGCTAAAGAGTACGCAATTCTGTTTCTCGGTTTTCACCATGTTACTAAATATCGCCATTTCTTTAATATTTCTTTCCTTAAATTTGTTAACACGTTAAATAATTCGCCAACTAAATCAAGCAAATCCATAAACAGCACACAAACTTCCATTACTTTGTCTTTGCACATAATTTCAAACAACTGCCAAATTTTTACTGTTTATTGGAAACATTTCGGGTAGCATCATTTTATAATCACCAGAAGTATCTCTGTATTTGGCGACTCTATCTCTTTGATGAAAATTTGTAACACACAGTTTTACAAAGTAGGGAGGAGGAGCCTCATTAAAGGTATCCCAAAACGATTAATGCAAATTTAATAACATTTTAAATCGCAGTAAGGGATTACTGGCAGCTACACTTCTTAAACGTTTGTACTTCAATAGGAATATAGAAAAGGTTTTAGACTATGTTGAAAAAGAAGAAAAAAAAAGATAAATCTTTTTAAACAAGTGAAGTTTAATTTTATATTTTGTAAACTCCTGAAATTTGTATATGCTTAATTATCGTTTTTTCGTTTCTAAAAGTACTATTTTGTTCTTCATACTTATTGCCATTTTACTTTCATGGATAAGGAAGAAGCTCTATTTTAAATAACGTCAAAGCGGTGTGTTTTGAGTTATTTCAGTTACAGCAGAGAATGAATAAAAGTAGCGATTGTTTCTCATAATTTTTACAGACCTAGGCAACGCCGGGTGTTTTTGCTACGCAATTATCTGGTAACTAAATAAATTTATGAAATAGAGTCTACCCCTACCCCCAGTTACCGTCGAAGAAAGATTTATTTTTCGCCAGGAACGGCCAAATGCATGCAAAACATTTTCTTGATAGCATCTTCTGTCCAGAATTAAAAATCATATCTTATGAATATAGATTAACCAAACATTTTAAGCAGTTTCATAAACTTGGCAACTCTGCCGAATGTATGGTACTGTGGTCCTTTGGTGATAAATAATGGATTAGGATTTATTATTTTACATTTTTACGTTGCTTTTAATTGCGAGAAATATAAAATGAAACTAAACAGAATGACATTTTTAAAACTTATTTGATAGGCAGAGTTATGATAACGTGTTTGAGACGAGTGTTCAAAAATTTTAGCGCTACAGTCATTACAAAAGTTGCATTAAAATGTAAAAATTCCGCCAAATTAATTTTGGTAAAAAGATCATTAAGTACTATGAGGTATTGAAGTTAAAAATAATCCGCCAAATTAGTGAAACAACACTCTTAAATAACATTAAAACTAATATTAAAACGCAAATTAATCCACCAAATCCATTTTTTATCTGCAGTCTTACCAGGCGACTACTTTAGTGCATTGGCGAATTATTTAAAACTTTTAATTTTCTTTTTTGTGTGTGTATTTTTAAGGGTTAATGATGCTAATTAGGATTTTGGGGAATTAATGTCCCTATTATAATGGCGACAATGGAGAATATTGTTCTTTCTTTCTTTTTTTCTTTTATTTTGTTTTTTATCTTATGAGACCTGTACTGATGAAGATTTTTGGAAATAATCATAACTGAGATCATCAGAGGGAAATGTTATTTGAAAACACTGACTGATGGAGACCATTCTAATAGAGACTTTTGGGAATTTTTCTCTTTGCGAAATGAGAAGTTTTTTTATACTATTATCCTCATTTAAATGAGAACTTAAAAAAAAAAAAACTGTTGTGCTTACTCTGATTTTAATAGTATTTTTACTCTGAACTTTTTCGTATTGTAATCAGGACCGTTTACGTTATTTAGAAACAGTTGATTTCGTTCTGGTGGAGATATTAAAGGTTTGATGTTCTGACTCTAAAGGGACATTATTAGAATCAGGATTTGTAGTGATTGTTGACCCTATTTTGGGACGATTTCTACGGTAAGAAGTTATACATTATACAATAATTTAGATTGCCGATGTAGCGCTGGATATTATGCATTTGACGGAGATCGGGATTATAAGGGAACTGATTCACTTTATTTAAGATTAGTTGACCTCACTCAAATTGGATTTTTTTTTTGGGAATTACCCAAACTGACTTCTTTACAACTCCTGAACGTTTTCATGATTTATTTTTTGTGATTTTTGGGTGTCTTCCCAGTTTTGCCGACATTTCATTTACTCCCCTTCCCCCTAATTTTCAGTTTTAATCATAACTTTTGATACATTTACGGGGGCAGGCAATTTGAAATGTCGGCGAAATTATAGACAAACAATTTTTTGGTAACAATTTGACCTCTGCCTGTAATGACCATTAACTTGAATCAATTGAAAAAAAACTACGTCAACGTGAGCGAAGCCGCAGGTAAAAGCTAGTTTTGAATAAAATTGGATCTTAGTTGCGTATTGAATTTCTTCTGAGCGTTAGGAAAAAACACAATCATAAAAAAAATAATGAAACAAAACGCTGTTAGCTTTGAGTTTTTAATGTATTTGCTTCAGTTTTGAGCATATTTTAAAGTTATTTCTTCAAATTTTCTCCCATCACATCTAAAATTTCAATTCTGTTACATTTTTGAAAGACTTGGTGGCGACAACGTGAATATTTCGCGTTCATTTAGATTTAAATCCACCGAAAAATCTGTTTCTGTTCCTTTTTAGCCTACTTTCCCAGTAAAAGTCAGAAAAAGAAGAAAAAAGCATGAAAGAAGGCTTAATGCATCTTAAAAATATCGCAAAAAACAAAAAAAAAGTCAAAAATAAATAAAATAATTGAATAAATATCGAAAAATTAAAAATTGGAAAGTAGGGTATTGAGATCGGGAAAAATGTCTGTCGGTCTGTCTGTCTGTCCCCCCCTAATAACTTTCGAATGAATAGTCCGATTCGAACAAACTTTTTTTTGTTCGAAAGATCTCGGCGAGGACATCTCATTCTCATTTTTCATTTTTTGATTTGAACTATTTTTTGTTCAATTTTGAACAGTTCAAAAAAACTTAACATTAGCGCCTACGGGAAAATTCAAGGCAATTCCGAACTGTGAGGCGAATTTGCTTCAAACAAACTTTGTAGGAAAAAGCGTTTGATGAAATACTTGTATGTAAAATATCTTTTTGATTTGAACAATTTTCCGTTCAATTTTTAACAGTTCAAATCCCTTAACATTAGCACCTATGGGGAACTGAAAGTCAATGTAGATTCCGTACTTGAAGGCGGATTTACTTCAAACAAATTTTGTTGGAAATAGCTCTTGACGCCAAAATCCAGACTTCGACTCCGAGAATTTAGGGGCACTTGACCCCGACTCCGACTCCTGTGCCCGACAATTAATCGGACTCCGACTCCCCGACTTCGACTCTGACATTGTAGCTTTGGCAAAAATTTATACACGGAGGACAAATGACAGACTCCGATTCTTAGATATTCGACTCCGACTCTTTTACCACAAAATGAGGTTGACTCCGACTCCGCAGCTATGGTTTTGACTGTGAAATAATTATTGTTGATTTGACTTGTTTTTATTTTTACGCTAAAGTTTTAATTTAGGTATTCAGTTTTTGGCGAATAAACTCGAAGTCATTTATGTTTCTACATAAAGATATGCGCAGACGATTTTTTTTTTTTTTTTGACAATGAAAATTATTTCTTTAAGGTGACATTTTATTGTTTTAATTTATTTTGGTAAGTGCATTTATTCATTTAAAAAATTGTTTTTGGCAACAGGGGAAAAAGAAATGATTTTGTTTTTTGATATGATGAATTTATTTTAATGAGCTTATTAATTTTAATTATTATTTTTTCGTTTTGAAAGCTGTTAAAGATTTTTTAACGGCAAAAAGTGTATTAGCTGCTTTTTTTTTACACATCTATTTTTTTTAGATGAGTGAGGAATATTTTATTCCTAGAAATCAGCTTAAAGTATTTTAAAAATATGTTTGAAAAAATTTGCAATTTTAGCTATTTTTTAAAATATTGATCAGGTACTAGAAATTAGTATGGGTATACGGGAAAGTAGGCTCGTCTAGTTCTAGACAGAACTTCTTGTTTCATAATTCTTTTGCTTAGAGATTCCTAAGTTCTTTATTCTTATCCTTCCCCAGTGTTCTTTTTCTAAAATGTATACTTTGAAAACGTGTTATGTGGTATAACTACACATGCAGAGGCGAGAAAAATTCTTCGCTTTGCGTATATGTGTCATATTAATGTATTTCGTCTTTGAGTATGTTTATATGAATACTTATTTTTTAATTTACATTTAATTTTGTTTTTGAAGTAACGGTAGCTATTGTGCTATTGTTAAATATGCTATACGTACTATTTTGACCTTGGTTGCTAAATGTGGCATGCTACAATGCAAAGCTTTTACAAAGCAAAGTTCAATACATGAATTACATAAAATTGATTAAAAAAACAGATCTTATTACTGAAGCAACTGCAGAAAAAAAATCTCCTTACACCGATTTACTAAAATATGGAATTAATGAACCCCAAAAAACTCACTTTTTATGAAATCTTTTAAGTGCACAAGACCTTCTTTAATGGAATCTTCTGTCTCATTGAGTTCTTTTTCAGCTTTTCTCTTCAATTCAGCGGATAAGTTTTCGCACATCAGTGGCAAGAAATTTCCTTGATTTTCCATGTCTGCATCTAACATATGAGTCTCAATAATCTAAGAGGGAAAAAAAGAAAGAAAGTTGGGTAATAGGATTTCTCTCAATTTTGACGAGTTATCCCATTCGGGCTTTTTGTCGCCAATGCTAGTTAGTAACTTTACTGTAAACACTATGGTTAAACCAGAGAATATTCCTCGGAAATTATTAAAGCAACGAAAATTCCCCTGTTCAGCACACGCACAAAAAAAAGTTATTAGTCCCTCTGCTCCAACAAAAGGCAAGTACTTTCAGTTCTTTTGATAAAGTAAGGAATTTTCGCATAGAGCTGGCATGCAGAATACTCCTAAAGTTTGGAGTCACTTAGAGCAAAACTATATATATATATATATATATATATATATATATATATATATATATATATATATATATATATATATATATATATATATATATATATATATATATATATATAAAGCTCTAGGCTGAGAACACTGAATAGTAGCCAATGGCTACAAAAATAACAAACAATAGTAGACACTTTTTAACTTTTGATAGCCATTTTTTTTAAAGTATGCCCGCAGCGCAAAAAAGTTAATAAATCGCAATTTGTAATATTAACAACAAAATAAAAATTTGATACTCTACAAAAATGTCAAACAAAAGTTCTCTGGATGTATTTTTATTGTATAAAGATATAAGTACACAACAAAATGAAATAGTTAAAAAATTTTCAACATAATACAAATGTAGGCAATTACATCTAAATGAAAGCATGTGAGAACTCATACAGGCTTTGATTTGTTTAACAGTCAGAAAATGTCTTTCGTCTAACACGATTATAACTGGAGGAATTTGGGATTTTAAAAGTCCGTAAACGCAAAAACAAGTTCTTTACCAAAAAAAAAAAAAAAAAAACCTGATTGTAAAAACAGACCATTTTCTAATAATGGTAGGCGTAAAAACGTCGTGAATAATTAATTTTGCTACTTCAATTGAAAATATTCGATCTGAAATGAACGACGAAAAACATATATATTTGTACATACTCCAGTACTTATCCGACACCCACTAAGAAGGGCTCAAGTAGGATTTGAAGCTTAGAACAGGAATTAGTAAATGGATGGAGCAAGTCTAATCATTGGCTTAGAAAATGCTGAGACAGAGACCCCCAAGTCACCTGACTCAACAACGCCAGATGGTCGACAGGTTTTTTGCGTGAAACTAGTGAAAGAAACCCGATTTCTTTCAATGCTTTGCTTTATATCCATCACGTGACTTGGGGGTCTTTGCTTCACGAATGAAAGTCTACACTCCCTCCATTTTATCTCTTCTCAATGATTTGAAGCGTGTCGTACTAGCGCGATATTTTTTTCGACAAAAAAGAAACACATAATCGCTATTTTTGGCGACTAGAACTTGATTCTTTAGTAGCCGTTTTCAATGAAATGGTCTCCCATTGGCGACTGGTGATCGCTAATCTAGAGATTTAAACATATCGACTCGAAACACTACGCCAACAGCGGAGTAATTACTTGCTCCTTAGTCTAACAGTTAAGCAATGCCGTTTTGTTGAAACAGCAATTTACTGACATAAATATTAGTTCTCAATGTCTTTATTAAAAAAAATAAATACAAAAAGAAGTGGTGGTTTATCCCGAAACTTCAGGGAAAAATAAATATGACTTCATGTATTTTAACCAAGTTTTTTTTCTCCCAAAGTCAAATTTGTACCCCAAAACAACTTGATAGAAGAAAAAAACAACAACATTGGTTGAAATATAAGATCGAGCAGGTTCCTCATACCCGTGAAATTTCACTATGTTATAATAGTTTAATATGCATTCTAAAACAAACCTTAAAACACTTCAACTAATCACTTATTTATGCTATTAAAAATAAATAAAATCGCATAGCAGTTAAGGTTGTTTCCTCGCAAAAAAAAAAAGTTACACCTGTAAAGTGTAAAAATAAATGTAACACATAATGGAAATACCTTTAATTTATCATCAAAACATGTCTGTTCAAAAAAAATTATAAGTTTCCCCCCTTAAGATTTGTATCTTTGGAGAAAGGGTGGGGTCTTTCTGAAAACATATCTTTGAGTTAAAAATTGTTATTCCAATCACTTCTTTTTTGCTGGAATTTGTTGAAAATTTTTGTTAGAATAGGGATCTTGTTATTCATTGGAGTAGTTATGAAATAAGCTGATCTACAAAAAACAATTCTAGTTCGCTCTTTTTCCTGCTCATAATAGCTCGAAGGTCGCGCATAGATAGTTGCATCCTTCAATTCGATTAAGAATTAGCATAAACATCATTAAAATTACGTTTTCGTTTGAAGTCCCTTGTTGTAAGTTTCTTCAATTAAAATTACTGTAATGGTTTAAAAAATATTAGTACATAAAAACGGTTTAAAATAAGTGTTTTGCATTTCAAACATGACTTCTCATTGATCTTCGGTGCGAATAGAATCTGCACCAGTTTTTTCGTCACAAAACTGCTCAGAACATGCACGAGCCTTTATATGACAGGATGGCTCCACAAGAAATTGACACATATTTAATTGAGGGACTTTTAATGGAACCTTTAATGTTCTTTAATGGCTTGTTTTTATTATTTAGCGGATTATTTTAAATGTTAATAGAACTTTTAACGTTTCTTAATGTCCTGATTTATTTCACGAGTTATTTTACATTTTAATAATTCATTTCGGTTTAATTTATTTAATTGCTAAGTTATTGGTTAGTTTACGACTTGTTAATTTATTTAAGAGTATACGAAAAAGGTGTACGAAATAATGTGTGGTATTACTAAATGTAGTTTAGATGAAACTTAGACCAAACATAGCATCAAGTACTCATGCTGAGATACGGTTACAGAGTTCGGGCTACTGTGGGAAATCTTTATTTTCCATTGGCGATAAATTGATTTTTTACCAACGTACTCCTATTTTACTTTACAAACAAAGTAGAATACTGCCATGCTATGTACAAAAGTCGTAACTTCACTTCAAGTAAATAAATAAATAAAAATAATATTGAGTTATTGTCACGAGGTGGTACTAGTACATATGCTAGTACCTAAAGACTGCATAGGCCCTAGTTCGACCGCAACGACGGTTCTAAGTTGATAATTTGGACCCAGAGATGTAATATAGTTGCCTTTAGAATTACAATTTTTACCCCTCTTCGACTGATGTACTGCAGTATGAACCATTCGCATGCGCAAACTTTTGAATTAATTACGTTGAATACTAATTTTCAATAAGAGGTTCTCAAAATTAAATGGATACTACTTTCAATTTCAGTAACTTGAATGCCAAAATAACTTAGTTACAGGATGTTCATCGTTTGCAAATGAAACTAATTATTTTCATTTTACATTAATTTTCGGCTGGTAATAAGTATTTGTCGTTTCCTAATGAAAACATTTACTTTAACTGGATATTTATGGTCTGGTATCAAAGATATTCCACAATGACAAGCAAAAAAAATGGATGAGGAGAAAAAACTCTATTTTATTGCACACGGCACATAAGAAAAAAAAAGATCTTTTCGACTTTTCAAGTAATTTATTGAAGGTTTTCCTTCAATAAGGATCCTTATTCTCATAAATGAATAAGGATTCTCCCTTCTACTAGTTGTACTAGAAAAAGATGCCAAATGTTGGGGCATTGGACATAGTGTCGAAGTCTGAAATTCCAATGTAAATGCCATTGCATTTCTGAGGCCAAACTAGCAACTTGGGACCCTTGCTGCAACCAAACTAGGGCTTATGCAGTCAAATCGCTTTACCTGGCTTCATATCTAGTGGAAATGTACCTATATTTAGAATTTTGTTCAGATTCGTGATCTTTGAGGTCGTGCCGTTTGGTCGTTAGCACGCAGAACAGTTTAAATACGTCTGTTTCATGACAAATACATTTCTTTTTCTTTTTGTTTCAAATACATATTTTTGAAAAAGCTCTTAGTTGAAAGAATAAAGAAATGTTTGCCCCAAATATCCTGTTTACTTATTGTTAGAAAAATTTAGCAATCTTGAATTCAGCAGTTATGTGTGAAATGCGGCAGTGAAAAATTTATCCTTTAAAAACTATCGATAAAATATTGTAACTACTTAATTCCGTATTATTCCATCAGTCATCTTCCAAAGCTACTTCTGTCTCAAATCGTATACACCAAGTTGAAATGTGCACATCTGAAATACTGAAGTTAAATAGGGAAATTAAATACATTAAAGGGTCTTGAGTCATTTTCAAAGATTATCCCTTTGAGGTCTTAGGAAAAGAACTTCGAATTAAATCTCATGTGCATTATGTCTTCAAAGTTTTCAATTCAGAAGTACTTCAGTTTAAAATTAAAGTTTGTCGTGTGATCTTTAGAATTACGTATTTCGGCACTGATAAGCTCGAACTTTGTAATTACATTTATGTTGCATTTGAAATGGCATCAATTATGTATTCCAGTGGTACGTATAAATTAACTTATTCAACCTGAAGAAATTAGTTTTGAAACGTATATAACTCTCCATGTTCTCTTATTTTGAGTTTTCCAAATTATCTTTAAATTTAATTTTATTTTTTAAGTAAGCTTAGCTGTGTTTATTAAAATTAATCTTTACATCTTAATGAGTTTTAGAGGAGTCGATTTCTTTAAGTCAAAAATAAAAAAAATACTAATCTTTTGCACTCTGGAGATTAATCTTGAGACTTCGAATTGGCATTATATTTTGATTTCAATCATTTCAGATTAATAGAGATGAATGTAGCAATCTGAACAACTGTAAAGTAATACACAAGGCGTAGCTTTTATATCTAACAGGAATTAAAGGATAATTTACAACTTCTGGTTCTGGGATATGTAATTCCAAACGTAGAATATTTTGCAGAACCTTGCAGTGTGACACGGGGTTTTTCCAGCTTAAAAAAATACAAACATCCGTTCTGTATGCATTTTTTCCCCTAAAAATGTTTTTGAATAAAAATTTTTCAAACTCGGAATTATAGCAAAATGTTGCTTACGAATGCACTATACAGGAACATGTTTTACGTTTTGACGGAAAGCTAGAAATTGAAAGACAATGAAAGAAGCACGGAGAATGTTAACTTTTAATAAGGGCTAAGGGCAATTCCATTGTGACCGATATGACACTAAGATACAATTGTTACAGATAAAACTAACGTTTTTAGCTCTAAATCAGTTTACGAATATTAACAGGGTGATTTTCAAAACGCTTGACAGTTTGGTGTCCTAACATTTTTCGGTAAATTTCATGTTCATAAAATTATTTTTTTGGCATTACATAAGCGTAGAATGGGGCATTGTCTTACACTAAATTCATTGCATTCAGTGCCTTTTTTTATGGTTGTAAATTAATTAGTTTTTTCTATTACTTTAGTTAGCTAGTAATGGAAATTTCCTTGGCCTGACAGGCAAGTTCGCATAAACTAAATCTTTTTTGTACGATTTCAAGCAGTTTTTTTTTTGTGCATTAACGAAAGAAGAGATATCTGTTAGTTTAGCTGAAATGAATTACTGAGACTTGCCAGACATCCCAGTTTGACCGGGACTGTCCGGTTTTCAGACAAAATCCCGATGTCCCGGCCGGGTTACTACAAGTCCCGGAAAAAGATAAATTTGATTACAAATGACCAAAAAGGTCTAAAAATAATTAGCTTGAAGGAATATTTAGGATAATTACTTTATCATTTTGTAACATTGACTGGTAAAATTAATACCGGATTAGCTTTTGAGGATTTTTACAACAAGATTAAAACCAAAAAAGACTGTTTAAAAAGTCCTAAAAAATGAAAAGTATATCTAAATAGTGTTCAATTTTTCATTTCTTATTCAAAGTGATTTTTTCTAACTAAAATAAATTGTAAATACAATAGAATGTTACATTTAACTGCATCATTTCTGCTTATGTCAATTTGTATTCATTTTGTTTGTTTTAGGTTCATAATTAGTAACCATTTATTCATAGCATTGAGCATAAATTGTGCCAGTGGCGTAGCTAGACCCGACTTTCGGGGGGGGGGGGTTACTTCTTTTATATATATATATATATATATATATATATGTGTGTGTGTGTGTATGTGTGTGTGTGTAATCGCTTGGAATTTTTTCCTTTCTCTTCTCTTTTCTTTTTCTCTTTTTTTTTTTGAGACTAACTTTTCGGGGGGGGGGTTTTGTCCCCAAAACCCCCCCCTTAACTATGCCCCTGAATTGTGCTACACTCCAAAAATCAACCATGGGTGACGCTGAAGGAGAGGGGGGCGGCATTCCGATGTCCCGGTTGAACATTTCAAAAAAATGGCAAGCTTAATTTTACTGAACTGCTCACCTAACATTTTAAAATTTCAATGCAGTTTGTGTCCTTAAGTGCAACTCATGAGTGCTACCCCGGGGAATTGAATATTTTTATACTGTTGCAGTTATATATTTAACTACAGCAGTTTATGCAAAAGGGATTTTTAAAATTTAAGTAGGGATTTTTCATCTGCGAGTATGTGTAGGACACAAAATTTACAACTTTTTTTTGGGGTGGGGGTGGGGTGGGGTGGGGCGGGGGGTGATGAATGATTTAGAAGTGAAAAATTAAAAATTTCAGAGCAAACTGTTATTTGGAACCTACGTCAATTACGATTGGGGTGAGCACAAATGATAAACCCGATTTTAAAAAATTATATTTTCGAAACTACTTTACAAAATGGCGCTAAGTGATACATAAATGCTAATAGAGAAATACCAGATTTTATGAATTGAAACTTTTTAATCCAGGGATTTTTTATTCTGATCGGCAAACGTGACATAAATGAACTAGTTGTTTTTTGTGTGGCGGAAAGTCTCACATGCGCTCTTCTCGCTTTCTTTCTTTCTCGATGTCCATGGTTGCGTGTAGTGAGTACACCTGTTGTTTGATAAGATAGAGGAATAGATAGGGTTACAGATAAGCATATATACACACAGACAGACGCGCACATACAGCATGAGTGAAAACTTTAAGGCCAGTAATAATTTTCTGAAAACTATAAAATGAAATTGAAGGGATTTTAATACTATTACATTATTAATTATTTATGTTTATTGGTAAGAAATAATGCAACAGACAAGATTTGTAAAGTATGGAATTACCAGAAAAACAGTGGTGTATTCAAAATTAGTATTTCCGCCTGAGTAAAAACTATAAGGACTCTAGTATTGCTTAATAACTACAAGTACATATATCGGAATAAATATCACCGCAGTTGACAAGACTGGAAACCCTTTGGAATCCCACTTGTAGTTTTGTCATTAATTTCTTCAAAGTTTTGGTTCTCTTTGTAAAGTTATCAAAAGGTGGGAAGTTAACGGTTCATGAAAGGGGGCAGACTGAGGCTTTTCCTTCAAAGAGGATAAGTAGGCGTACTATTGCGAAAAAATAAATAAATAAATAAAGGAGGATCGAAGATTGAAGTCAACAACTTTTTAAAATTGAAACACAATTATGGTAAAAAGAACACCGGGAAAAGACCTAAAGCGCGTATCGGAGAACGAGTTTGCTAACTAACATCACCTGAAAGGTACTCAATCAGGAAACTTATTCAAACGATAGGTTTAAATGTTTATTAAAAACAATATATGAATGCCTCAATTGCCAAATCGATTAACTCCACTTTTTAAAAAAATCCACATTTCTGCTTTAATAGTGCTTTATCAAGGCTTAGCATCTGAATTTATATTAAAGTTCTGGTTCAGTACATTTCTGACCATGAGATGTCATAAAATGTAACACGAGGGCTCATTCACCCCTGTGGATAACACTATCTTCATCTCTTTTCTCGACTTTTTGTTTTATGGAGTTAATCAATTTGGCAAGTGAGGCATCCACACACAACACAATTAAAACATTATTAAATATAACACAATTAAAAGGTGGGGAGATTTTATTTATTCAGTACTAGTGGTACCCGCATGGCTTTATCCGTAATAAAAAAATTAATAAGTCTTTTGGTTCGCCTGTATATTTACAAATAATGTATGGTGAATTTTCTCACCAATTGACTTGTACCCATGTTACGGTTTCACGTTATGATAATTTCGTATTTCGCCAATTGGCTTGTGCCCATGTTACGGTTCCACGTTATGATAATTTCGTAATTTACTCGTCCATCTTATGCTAATTTTGTTCTTGAAATTGGAATAGAAAAAAGAACCACATGGAATTTTCGAAAAATCGCTTCGAGGTGCACACCCCCATGCTACAAACTAACTTTGTGCCAAATTTCATGAAAGTCGGCCGATCGGTCTAGGCGCTATGCGCGTCACAGAGATCCAGACATCAAGACATCCTCAGGAAATCCAGACATCCTCAGGACATCCGGATATCCAGAGATCCAGACTTTCAGCTTCATTATTAGTAAAAAGAAAATTGCCTAAACCTCGGTTACCAATTATGTACTACATAGTGGATTTGAACTTTAGCCAGGAAATCATAACCTGGAATATAACCAATATATACAAATATTTTTTTCTGATGAAAAGAAGTGGAATTTAGATGGACCAGACGGATGGAAGTACTCTTGGCATGAATTACCGAAATAAAAGAAATATTTTTCAAGCGCCAATTGGATGGAGGCTCTGTCATGACTTAAAAGTACTTTGCTTACAATGGTGGGGGCTCAGTTGTGTTTATATCAGGTGAAAGGAATTCACAAGCTTATCAAAATGTTCTCGCGAGTCATCTTTTATCAATTGCTGAATTTATTGCTTGATAAAATATAAAATATCAGCATGACAATGAAACTATCCATTCGAGTAACAGTGCAAAAAATTAGTTCCAAGTCAACAATGTTGAAACTTTGAAATGACCAACTAAGTCTCCAGATCTTAGCCCAATAGAGAACTTATAGGACGATTTAGCAAGACGATTTTATGCAGGAGGGAGACATTTTACTTCATCAAATAGAGCTGAAATTTACTATTGCTGATGAATGGCATAAAATAGAAACCGATCGTTGTCAAAAACTAGTTTCATCTACGAAAGCAAGAATATTGAAAGAACTTGAAAACATGGATCCTACACAAGCTCATAAATATTTTTATTTTTGTCTTCATATGCATTTTTCTATGTTGGCCATAAAGATTTTACTCAGGTTCAATTATCGACCTGTAATATTTTCTGATAATGAAATATTTACAAACGATTTTTTACTTTTATTTAAAGTAAATCACTCAAATAATTTTTTTATCTTAAGTTTTCGATGTGTCGAATTTCTCAGAAAAGTTTACTGGCCTTAAAGTTTTTGCTCAGTAGTATGGACGAAAATGAGTATTACTTGAAATAACATTCTGGGAAGGTGTTCGCTTAGTTGCTTAGTGCAGTTTTTCATAATTTATTTGATAAGTGCAAGCTTTTTTAATGCTGACTTTTTTCATGGAACCCCTGTTTTATCCTCAAAAGTATAGTTTACATGCAACATTCTAGGAATTTTCAATAAAAGCAATTTTTTTATTTAACAAAATATTTTTCGACTTAAAAATATAACTTTAAAATTAATACAAATTTTTCTGAACATCTAAAACTCGTTCAAAACAAAATTTTAACATTTAATTTTAATGATATGAGTGGTACCTAATTTTACTATGACAGTGTACATCCTTAATATCCCTAATATCCCTTTATGGATAAAAGTTGCATTCTCAGATAAGGTTAAACACTAAACCTATGGTGATATTTAGTTTTTGTAAACAGGTTTTTGTTGTAAACAGCAAAAGTGCCAACACGGAATTTCGTAGCATTTGAGAGCATTCATCTCTTAAATTGCACCAGAATTTCACTGAACGGCATCATTTTAAATTTCTGATGCAAAAAGGATTAAGTACTGTTTCAATAAAAGAATCGTGTTCGAGAGCTGACTGAATGCCATACATCCTCATATATATAATAGCCAATGATCAAGAAAGCTCCTGACGTCATCAACAATGAGACTCGCGCCACGGCACGATAATTTAATAATAATTTTTAGTAATGTTTGACATGCAGGAAAAGGCTTTATTGTGACAAGATTGAACTGGATCCGTTAACTTAACTGTTTTACTGGTAAGACTGTGTCATTTCAGGGGAATGAAGAAACGAAAAAGTGGTCAACAATGAACGCTATCTTCTGGAGTTTAGAGTTAATCCGCTTAGGGCTAAAATTTGAACCATAAAAATATCACCAAACAGGCAATTGCTTCGTTCAAATGTAGAAGCAATTTTCACCCGTCATATCTTGACGGGCGATTTTCCAGTTGGCAATAAATAGCTTTTAATCCGATATTAATATTTTCTCAGCCGTTTATCTAAACACTCCAACTTTACTCACACTCCTACTCAAACTTTATTTTTCAAGTGATTTATTTGATTATTTTGGAAAAAAGGAAAAATGCAAATTTCGCGGAACTGTTGAGAGCGTAATGATTTCTTTCTACAGTTAAAAACCAAACTAAACTGGTTCAAATCCAAACATAAATCATATGTCTGAGGCGTCTTGATTTCGAGCTTTAGGACAAAAAATTAATGTTTCGTGTGATTTTTAAATTTCTTTTAATTGTTAGGGAAGGGTAAGAGAGAAGGAGAAGGGATTGGGGGGGGGGGGGGGGGGCAGAGAGACAGCGCGATATACATTCACAAAATTCTTTGCTGACTATGTATTTTAATATATATATATACATATATATATAGTTCCTTTTTCTTTTCGGGGTATTGTCACAGGAGAAAAGGAATGTTTTTTTCGAATTTGCAACATTAGAATAACACGCGAAAACTGCTAAAAGATTAAAAATCTTACCTTTGGTGGTCCATGAACTGGAGAACAGTTGTAATATATCCTAATGAGTCGACGTATAAAATAAAGCAGTTGGAATCTACAAAATTAGTTACGATGATGATTATTTTCAATCCACACCGTTCAAGAACCTTTTGCAGTCTACAGATAGATGTTAAGCATTGCATCCTACATCATTTGGTAGTCATTTACGATTTCCTTGTATCATACTTCATACTTTGATAGCACAATTATTTGATATTACGCAATAAATTTTGCTTTAATGAAAGGAAAATGCCTTCTTCGATAGATAAAAATCCGTGCTTTTGTTTCCCTGTCTCAAGGTCAGCGGCAAAAAAATGTAGCTGTTCAAGAAGAAGAAATCATTTTAGACAATCTGTTCAATTGTAAGTTTTTCTAAGAAGTTGAATCGAAAATTGCGGTAATTTTTCAAACAAGAATTTGCCCATAGAACGAGCACCATATTCGACACATGATGTTTGTCGCATTTAAAGCATTCAATTTTGTTTTTTAAGTTTTTGGCAAACATGTGTTTTAAATAAATATGATCTATAGGCGTTTTACTTTTAAAAAGTGAACAATCATAAAAAGTTATCCTTCACAGGAATAATTTAACTACCACATTGAATATGTTTCTGCATCGCAATGAATGTTCATTTCAAATGCAGTTTTGAGAGAACCGCCTAAATATAGGATTAGCTGCCGATTTTTAAATAATTTTCAAATAACAAAAATCTAAAAATCATTAAGTTAATTTTCATCAAGCTATCATCTTAAAATTGTGGCGCCATACGAGGCAGTGAGAAGCAGAGGGTTGTACGTGGACTTTTTAAAGTTTTGAGTGAAATACATGCACAGTACGCATCTTTTGTAGGTTTTCACTGATTTTTACTTCCTTTTTCAAAAAAGGAAGTTATTGTATTCGCGAAAAAAATTTCACTCAAAAATCGACCTTAATTTCCATTTTGCTCACTTCCGAACGAATGTTGAGTTTTTTTTTTTCGACTCGACCACACGTGGATAAGTGTCTAAGAACGTATAGACACGCGAAATATCCATTTTGACGATTCCCGAGTTAGTTACAACGAATTTTCTCGTGACGTCTGTATGTACGGATGTATGTCAAATAACTCAAGAACGGTATGTCCTAGGAAGTTGAAATTCGGTACGTAGACTTCTGGTGGGGTCTAGTTGTGCACCTCCCCTTTTGGTTGCATTCGGGTTTTTTTAAGGTGGGTTTTTTGTCCCTTTTTGGGGGGAATTCATAGTCAATTTCGATGTAAACTCAAGTGGTGTTACAATTCGGTGGACACTTTTCAATATATCGCCAGTCTTTTGCTCGTCAAGTTTTGTCGCCAACTTGACGAAAAATTTGCGATTTTTTTTAAAATCTGGTTTTAGTTTGGCGACTGTTGGTGATATTCAGAGAGTAAACTACATTATCACATCCCAACTATCACATCATCAACATTACAAATCACATTAAAATTACCAATAATGGGAAAATTACATTAAAATTGGAGTAAAAGGAAGTCATGTGATGCACACATCAGCTCGTTTTTCGTTGTAAAGTAGCACCCCCCCCCCCCGCATTTTTCTACTTCGTTTCCACGTTATGATTATCAAGCAGCGAATTAAAATTGCGCTCTACGCTTGCTATCAACCATATCGTTGCCAATACACATGAGTAAAGATGCGAATTAAATATTTTGCGCTGTGAATGGCAACACGGAATGGTATTTCATCATTTGTGATGGCATCGGCAGGAGCCTTAAACAATGAAAGCTCTCCGATTTAAGTAATTTTTTAAAAATATTAAGCGTAAACAAATGTATCAAAAAATGGTCAGATCCTATGTTTTTAAACATGCTCTTTCAGAAAAAAATACTTTTAAAATTTTGGAAACGACCCCATTGGATGCTTCGTCTAATTCTCCTTCTCATCAAAAGGTTTTTTATGTCTAACTTTGAGTCGAGGAAGTTATAAAAATTTCGTTTCAATGAAAGATTTAGAAGGAAAAAAAATGCTTTCCTCTATTAAAAGATAACAAAGAAAGAAGCTTCGCTGCTAAATTGGAAACAATGAATGAGTGGATCGGAGCGTGTAATTTTGAGGTCACGGGGGAAGTATTTTCAAGTGTATTATGTTATACATGACTGTGATAGCTTCGGTTGCCGTAAATGTAATGATCGGTCGATTACACTAACAGACGTTAGCAGAAAAGAGTAAATTAAAAAGTGCAAGTGTTGTTCGCATTACATCGAAGTGAAATGCGTCAGTTGAACTGAGTTATCTTACGTATAATACACACATAAATTTTCATTTTTGGCTTTTTTTTTTGAAGTGTTTTTTTTTTTCGCTGATGATATTCGTCAATTTAATTCTTGTTATAAAGCATCTAAATCAATTTATTAAATAGCGATGCTGCTATTAGGGTCACGCTATTTCCTCCAATCGCAGAGTAGTTTCCTTGTAACTCAAAAAACTGACCCTACTATTTTCATTCTAATAAGTTCCTACATTTTTACGCGAGAATGTGTTAAAGTGTGCTGTTGTGACAAAGGTAAATATTTATAATACAATCTCAGGTGTTAGACTTTTTTACTTTTTGCTATTAACTTTTGCTTTTTTGTAAAAATAAGTTCAAAAAACATAGAAAAGTACAGAATTTTTTTTAAAGAAAGCCATCTTAATTTTAATTTTTGAGACAGTGTCTCCTGGAGGAGCGAGTCTCAAATAATAGTGTTCTGAATTAGAAGAAGGAAGATTTAAGTAGAAACTGAAAGTCTCACATGGAAAGCCCAGCATTTAGGGGATTCAGCAGCATGTTTAATAATTTGCAGAGGGTATTTTTTCCTAGAGATTTTTAAAAATAAATTCCAAACAAGAAAGGTTCTCAAGCTTCAAAAAAAAATAAATAAATAAATAAATAAAATAAAATAAATAAATAAAATAAATAAATAAATAAATAAATAAATAAATAAATAAAAAGTAAAATAAATAAATAAATAATAATAATAATAATAATAATAATAATAAACATAAAATAAAATAAAATAAAAATAAAAAAAGTAAAAAAATAAATTAAATAAAAAAAAAAATAAACAAATAAAAAAAAAATGGATTTTGACAATGAGGTAGCTTTAAGAAGAAACCTTAGATAAATTACTTATGATTGTGATAGTAATATCGCATTATTAGTAAAGTACTGCATTTACGCCAAGTATTGCATTTTCCGTCAACTGGACATATGAAATAACCGTAACCATTTCGAAACGAATTTCGTAAATATGTTGACATTATCTTTGAGTTTAATATCATTAATCACAATGAAAAACAAAACAAGCATTTACCTTGGACAAATTGCTAGAAGGAAGTCGTTTAATCAGTTATTAAATTTATCAGAGCTATTCTAATGGGAAGAATAAGATGAGTAAAACTTGAAATACGTCAGAGCTCTTCATCCCCAGCCTCTCTTTGATTTGCATGATGAAATTTAATTAGCAAACAACAAATGAGAATAGATTCTCCGACAAAATTTTTTTTCGAAATTCCTCTCATTTTTGTCAAAGATCCATTCCGTCTCCTGAAGCTCAAGTACGTGTGAAACGAAACTCTAAGGTAAAGAATTAGTTTTTTTTTTAGTAGAGCATCGGCGTAAGAAAAAATTCTATTAATATTCAAGTGATTACCGTTGAGATAACTTATACATACATTGAAAAATTCTGCATTTTTTGGCAAAAATTTACAGTATTGTTTATTGAATGTTCTCAGTTGCAGTGAAGCCTTTATCGGTGCAAGAAATTTTTTAACCATATTTTGGTGAAATTTTATAGATATCTTTCATATATGCAATTAATCCTTTCTGCACTGAAAAAAAATCTCTTGCCGTTTTTAACGTAATTACATCGATGCTTTTCGGAGTTACAATTTGTCTTTTCTTCAGTACAAGAATATAACCATTTAATTGCACAAATTTTTAGTAAAATTACTTTGATGCTGTTTAGAGTTACAATGTATTCCTTCTTCGGTGCAAGGAAATAACTATTTCATTTAACACATTTTTATTGGAATTCTTAGATGTGTTTTAGAGATGCAATGAATCCTTTCTGCACTGAACAAATAACCATTTTCTTGCCATTTTTAACGTAATTGAATTGATGCTTTTCAGAATTACAATGAATTCCTTCTTCAGTGCAGGAAAATAGCTTCTTCATTGCACAAATTTTCAATGAAATTGCTTTGATGTTTTTTGGAGTTACGACCTTCTTTAGTAAGAGAAAATAGCCGATTCATTGCACAAATTTTGAGTGAAATAATGTCGATGATTTTAGAAGTTTCAATGGAATCTGTTCTTCAAAAAGTAGGTATTTATAGTAGCTTTAAAGAAATGCATGTAATTTTCATCTCTATGAATTTATTAATGTATGTGCTTGGAATTTCTCGCTGTTACTTCTTGTGTCCGGAAAGGTAAAACAATTATTATTATTTTCTTTACTGCACGTTTTGAAGTTATTTTCCTTTCAATACCTTCTACTCTGGTGGACAAAATTATAGACTCGATTATTGTAGCCTGTTTTAAGCATAACTTAATTCAATTTAGTTTTATGTTAAAATAAAGATGAAAAATTGAGAAAATGAGTTCTGACTCAGTATAGCTGATAAATTAAACTAAACAATTAATTTAATTAAAAATGTATTTGAAATATTTGCTCATTATGCGGAACCTGATCAAAATATTGAATATAAAGGCAAGAAATTCTGTATTACAACAACATTTTTCTCGAATAAGCCCATTAAATGCCATAATATGAATAAATATTGCTATAATTAATGGTCGTTAGTGGCTTTATTTTTAAAAAGTTTTAAAATAAAAATAAAAATAATGTGCATAAAATTCTAACTTTTGTTTTTTTTCTCAATAAATGCATTTTTTGGTTGTAAAATTTTAAAAAACAATTGATCTTGTCGTTAGATATCATTTTCTATTCCTAAGAAATTTTTTGTGAACAAATAAGAACTTGACTTAGTTCTGAAGTTTAATAAATATACTTTTGAAAAAGAAAAAGAAAAAAAAAACTGACTTAAAAACTGAATGGAATTGTTCCAAAATGTAGAGAAAAAAATCTTTGGACACCATCGATACTATTTTGAAGCATAATTTTTGACGCCAACGAAAAACGATGGGTAAAATAATGTGTAACCTTATACGTACTTGCTTCAAATTTAAAAAAAATTTAAAAAAAAGAAAGAAAGAATTTTTTTTGAAGAAATAAAAATTACCTATCAACACGTTTAAAAATGTAAGCATTTGGCTCTAAAAACTAATTTTTATTCCTATCTGGGGATTTATTTGTGTGCTTATTTGATGAGAACCATTTAAATATAAACGGTTTCCAAAACAAATTTATATTTCTCAAAAATACAAGTTCTGGGCATAAAATCTAGTATCTCCTTACTTGAACCCTATATCTATTTTTTGCAGAGAAGATGAATATATCACCAGAATAATGACAAATAATAGATTTCTTGTTGACTCCAAAAAAAAAAAAAAACATTCGTTCAAAATTCTCATTATGATTTATTATTAATGTCACTGTTTTATGGCAACCTTTTTTTTTAAACAATAGTTTCATATTTAGTCGCTTAATAGGGAAACTACATGAAATTTGCCATGTACACACATAACTGTATTTTTACACGTAACTGTATTTCTATGGAACAAATGAGGCAGTTAGAAGCAAAGGAATGTAAGTGCCAAATTAAAAAATTTTGAGATAATACGAATGGTAGGAGAACATCTCCACTGTTATGAGGCAGAGATAGTACTAGTAGCCCTGGAATGCTAGCATGATATATAGCCTATATAGCATGATTTAGAAACAAATTCCAATGAAAATCTACCTAGGACCTTTATCTTTAAAATCCTAAAAAAAGAAATTGTGCAATTCTACCCACGATCTGAACTTTAAACGCGTTTTACTCGAAACTAAAACGTCCACTATCATCCCTTTGTTTCTCAATGTCTCGAAGAGTATAACTCCATAAGTAGGTTTCTCCATCCAAAAATGTTTTATGAATAGACGAATATCTCACTACGAAACGATACGAGTTGCAGTAAGTTTGGATGCGTTGTTTCGACTATTTAGAGGATCCTTTTGAAACTCTCTGACTGCCTCATAATGGTAATATTGGTGGTCTACCTGAGTATTGCACACACACACACACACACGCACGCAAAAAAAAAACAAAAAAAACAAAAAAAAACCGCATTTGTGGCCTAAAAAATGGGGTTGGACATCACTACTTTTCCAGAGTACGCGCTTCAAATTTGTTCAAGCAAAGGTATAGGACCACTTAAGTTAGACCATCTCTATTCATAAAACAAGAATAATCACAATCAGTTTAAAGTGAGATGCTATGAGCTAACAAATAAATCAGAAAAAAGGAGGCAAACAAACATACGGTATGAACTGAGAACAGCCTCATCTTTAAAGTCGGTGGAAAATAATGTTTTCTGTTTTGACCACAAACATGCCGTATGTCGGAAAACAATTACAATCAATGTGCTATATGGAGTTTAAAAACAAGAAATGAGTTCTAATATTTAATTTACAAGCATACACAAATGCAGGTGTCCCATTAATCTCGACTCTCCCCAATTATATACGAACAAAATAATTTTGACACTTACAGAGTGTATAGCAGAATTAATAATACCTGCATTAAAGCTTTTAAATAAGAACCAAATAATTTTTTTTCGAATAACTGAGACTCATTTGGGAATGTTACGTTAACGAAGTTTTTATGCTAACAACTAATCAATACGCGTTCATGTTAAGGTTTTTCCTTATATAGGTCAGTATAACGACAATAGTGTCACTCAAACATGTGAAGAAAAGTAGTAACTATTGATTTACAATCAAAAATTCAAATAATCTTTCTCGCTACAGTACAGTTGTTTAGATCAGCAATTCTCAACCGGCGGTGTGGCGGACACCTGTCCGCAGTAAAATTTTGCCGACCCTCTGAAATTTTTACTCATCGATAATTTAAAAGAAATCGTATTTAAAATTATAATAATAAAAAAGAAAATAATAATATCCTATGCGACGTTTTTTGTGAGAATTTTGTGATTAGTTTTTGAAATTATCTATGATTTTTCTGTAATGCTTACTCATGGATGGTTATTACAATAATTAGCTGTCTACTATCTTAATATTTAAGTATATTGTGATAGTTCTTTAGTATCAAGTAAAGTTTTATTTATTATGTATCAAAAAAACTGTCAGAGGCCCGCTATGTTTTTCGATAACAGTCCGTGAGTCGAAAGTTTATTGTTTTGCGGAGGAAAAAAATAAAAAGTAAAGGGGAGGGGGGATTTTTTTGTCTGAATGTTTTTTTTTTGTAGTATATTATTTGAAACTTTGCGAGACATTAAAAAAAAAAAAAAAAAAACTCTCACTTGTCAGGGAGTTTTTTTACAAAGATTTTGCCTGTTCGCGGGTCAAAAAAGGTTGACAAACCCTGGTTTAGATAGAAGGTCCATCTTTATAATTTCAGTTTAAAAACAAACTTTTCAAACTTTAAATGTTTTTTTATTGAGAGTGCAAAAATCAACCAGTCAATATAAGGAAAACATCAGAAATCTTGAGCACATTTTGAGAATAAATCTGTCAATTGTAGTATTGCGTAAAAACCTTGATTTCCTCCGATACCTTTTGAGATGTCCCATATTGTCGCCGGTGAGCGAAATGTCATACATTGTTTAATTCAGTATTTATTATTTTTAATCCAGTGAAGTTGTTTACAATTATTGTTCAAGCATAATCATGCACATTTCTATCGAAGGTACTGTTTTCACATTGGAAAATGGAATTCCTGCCTATGTGCTGCGAAACGATTCCGGAAGAAATAAGAGCGAAAGTGGAAAACGAAATAAACGAAACGGAAGAGAACATCAGAAATGGTTTAAAAAGTCTCAAAGAGTTTCTTAAGAGTAAGCGATGATTTAATATTTTTAAAAATAACGTTTGTAAACATTATGTTTACATAGAAGCTCATGTGACCAAGTCATTTAGAAGTAATGCAATCCGTTACCGAATGCTGATCCTTGTTGGCCTATAATCTCTCGGGAAGGGAAGGAGTTCCTAAACATTGGTTCGCGCGCGCGATCCCAGTTGGGTTCATGTGGCATTTCTTACCGTTTGCGAGTTTTTTTTTTTTTTTTTTAGTTTAAAAGCATATAACATTATGTAGTTTTAACCCTACTATATAACAAATCTATTTTTTTAGCGTTAGTTTTGTTTTTGTTTGTAACGATGTTAATTACAGCAGCTGCAATGCTTCTTTTAAAAATGTCATTTTCACGATGATCAAGATGAAATCAGAGGTGCCAACTACACGTAGTGACAACTACTAATTTTTGCCCGTATTATTTGTTATATAATTTCACTAGCTGATTTTCACGGCGTTGCACGGTCTAACATCGAAAATAAAAAAATGCGTCAAGTGACGCATGTTAAACAGTTAGGCTTCAAATAAAGAAAGATAAATAGTGTAAATTTTCCCATAAACGAGCAGAAAAGAGCAATTTTATGACTAAAATTTGAATTTTGATCTCTGAATATTTTGAAAACTCCCAAAGTCCTGCATTGTTGGGGCAAACTTAATCTGGCAGTTTCGTACTGCTATAATTTGGATGTGCGTAACCCTCCGAATGCTGTCGGATGAGGTTTGCCCTAACTATATGTGAATTCTTGAGCATCAAAGGACTTTGGTGCCAAATTTGGCAGAGACTACAGATTTGTATAAGAAACATACACATAGACACTCCCATATACAGTACACATCTGTTTTTATAACCAACTTGCCGCTGTTTAACCTGCAAGACTAAACTTTTAGTAGGCTTGGCAGCATACAAGAGAATCATTATACAAAAATTTGGAACAAAAAGTTTGAACACTTGATAAAATGTGAGCCTTTAAAGCAATTATATTCTCAGTGCGCATAGTACGAAAGATAGCAATTTATAACTTTCAAAACTTCATAGCCAAATTCATTTGGCATTTTATAAAAGAAATCCAGTTGAACAACATAAAACTTAAAACGATATTGTTGACCTAATGAATCGCATTCCAATTATTTTTGGATAAGTGACGACTCGCAAGGAATCGTTAACAAATAATCTGTTTTTATCATGAACTACACTGAGCGATTGCAGGCAAGTGTTTCAAATTTGCAAACGATTCCATACAATTCATCGTCCATCCGAGAGGCATTGAAATTCGGCTCATTAGGTCACCGATATCTTTTTTACGTTTTTATGATGTTCAACTGGAATATTTTTCATAAGATTCCAAATCTATTTGGCTATGAAATTTTTAAAAATAAATTGTTATCTTCCGCTCATGCTTAGTGAGAAATTAATTGCTTTAAATGCTCCTACTTTGCCAAATTTTCAGAATTTTTATTTCAAATTTTAGTGTAATGATTTTCTTGTTTGTCAAGTTTTTTGAACGTTTGGTGAGCTGTAATGGAAAACTCTGCGTGTTCTGAGCCAAAAACGTACGAACAAATTGGTATTTTTGAATGAAATGTCAATAACAACAAACATATGTAATCATTAACATTGCGAAGTTATCTTTCAATTCCCTTTCTTTTCTCATACAACAGGAGAAAATATTCGATCGAGGACGGACGATGCCTTTCTGCTGTGGTTCTTGCGTGCTCAGAAGTACAATATTAAAAAAAGTCAGGAGAAGCTGAGACGCTACTGCACCATGAGACGAAACATACGGGAACTGTTAGAAGGCACTAACATCGACAAGATACAAGAAGTCCTAGATCGGCAAATGGTTGGAGTTCTGCCGCACCGAGACAAGCAGGGAAGGACCGTGATTTATACAAGGGGGTGTAAGTATTTGATTTGCGCTTATGTACACTTTGCCGTCAACACTAATAGCAAGCACTGAGTGAGAGTGATATGTTTGTTTAAAGATCGAAATAAGTGCAACATTTTCCTAATGTTGCCATTAAGAAAAGAAAAAATTGTTAGAGATCTGAGGAATAGTCATTCGCTGAAGAAAGATTTACTGTCTGCAATAATCAATATCGAACCTTCTAGTACTGAAACATTTATAGACATACGCCTGGTTCCAAGGACAAAGACATCCTCCTAAGCTTGCGCTGCATTAGAAAAAATTGGGCTCCTTAAAAATAAATAAATAAATAAATGAAATGATTAAAATTTTAATATTGCATCGGAGTTTAGTGTCATATTTGTTTGAATTTTAACCTAGGGTCTTTACGTATTATCCCGTCGACCTGTTTCACAAGTAAAAAATTGTCGCCAAGTTCGCCATCGATTGCCAACTGTACATTGTACAATTGCCGAACTCACTCTATTCATTTCGGAACACTATCTAATGGCGATATTTTAGGATTTGACTTGTCATTTGGCAATAATTTTGGTTTTGAAGAAAATGATCGACAGAAAAATACTTTACATACCTTATATTGTTTCCTTTGAGCATATAATTTTACGGAGCAAAATGCCATATCTCATGGAAGAGCGAACTTCGATTTTTTTCCATTGATTTTTCTATTTAGAGCTACCTGACAGTTTGAAAGCATCATCGGAAACCCTGTTATATAAAAAACCCTGAGGAATGAAAGGAATTTTCGAATGACTCGAGTGAAAACAATGCACAATTAATCAGTTAGCCGATGAGACAGTTAGCTCAATCCAAAAAAGTTAAACGTAGAAGTTTACTTTATTGCTGTTGCTCATTGTGTTTAAAGAATCGATAATAGTTAAAGATAGGTTAGCGTTCTGGAGGCTGCATTCAGAAAAGAGAAGCGGGCGAGTTTACACACGTGTTCATTGCAGAGGAAATTCTTGTGATTCCTAAACACGTCATTCTAATTTTAATTTTTAAAATTCGAATCTTAATATTTTAATTTACATGTAATCGACTCAAGTGGTTAGATAAAATTTAAGCATTCATTTGCACAAATTTGTACTTTTCTGGGATAACATGGAGTAAATTGAGGTATCGTCACTCTACAAGTATTTAGCAAAACAATTGACTCATAAAAATAATCGCAAAAATCTTTTAGCATTGTTAAATCTAATAAAAATCTAAAATGGAAACATCATGTGAATTGTTGGGGACTTCCTAGAGAAAGCATCTGACGAGTCCGATGCCGTTGGCAGAAAAGTATCGATACGTTTTCCACCGAAAAAAAGAGCTGTAGAAAGAAGAAAAGAAAACACACACATTTGTTAAAAATGGATCGCAATTATAATCTACATATAACAAAGAATTTTTTCCTAAAAGTATGTACGACGGAAATGTGTAACATTTATACCTCAGAGCCAAATTAACATAAGTCACATTACTGCTACTTTTGCAGAAGAGCGAAAAAAACTTTCGTCTGCGGCATGCAAAGGATGGGGCTCGCGCACTTTTATGCTGGTAAATAATTGTAATCGAATTTTTAGCCTACTTTCCCGGTAAAAGTCAGAAAAAGAAGGAAAAAGCATGAAAGAAGGATTAGTGCATCTTAAAAATATCGCGAAAAACAAAAAAAAGTCAAAAATAAATAAAATATCGAAAAATTAAAAATTGGAAAGTAGGGTATTGAGATGGGGGAAAATGTCTGTCGGTCTGTGGGTCTGTTTGTCTGTCCCCCCGCCCCCCTTTAATAACTTTTGAATGAATAGTCCAATTCGAACAATTTTTTTTTGTTCGAAAGATCTCGGCGAGGACACCTTATTCCAATATTTCACTTTTTGATTTGAACTATTTTTTCTCAATTTTGAACCGTTCAAAAAAACTTAACATTACCGCCTACGGGGAAATTCAAGACAATTCCGAACTGTGAGGCGAATTCGTTTCAAACAAACTTTGTAGGAAAAAGCTTTTGATGAAAAACTTGTATATAAAATATCTTTTTGATTTGAACAATTTTCCGTTCCATTTTGAACAGTTCAAATCCCTTAACATTAGCGCCTTTTGAGAAACTGAAAATCAATGTAGATTCCGTACTTGAAGGCGGATTTTTTTCAAACAAACTCTTGACGCCAAACTCCAGACTCCGACTCCAAGAATTTAGGGGCACCCGACTCCGAATCCGACTCCTGTGCCCGACAATTAATCGGACACCGACTCCGCGACTTCGACTCTGACTTCGTAGCTTTGGCAAAAATTTATACACGGAAGGACAAATGACTGACTCCGATTCTTGGATATTCGACTCCGACTCCTTTATCTCAAAATGAGACTGACTCCGACTCCGACTCCGCAGCTATATTTTCAACTGTGAAATACTTATTCGCAACTCCAACGAACTATAGGGGGCACTGCAGTCACTGTCTAATGGCCGACTTAAAAACTAAAACAAACGCATGTGGTAACGAAGAATATGCTAAAAGTGTTGTGATTTTTGTTCGTATGTATGATATTTTTCGCTTTATTCTTTTTAAATTAATTTTCAAAGTCTTGTGGATATTCTGGCCCACGTAGAAAGAAATGAGAATTCAAGAAGCATTACTAAACGTCAAAGATTAATGCAAACTACGTAGTTCGTAGTTCTAAGCAGCTATTTCCACGATGTTGAATTCGATATTTATCAATTCTTGATAAAACTAAATAATAATTGTGGCCTGACAAGAACAACAATTAATGCTAGAAAATTCAATATGACATTACAAATTATTATCGAAAGAAGATAATACTTCTTTGCCTTGCTTGGCTAGCGCTTATTGTTTTGCATTTGTTGCTGAGTTATTTCTCTCGAATTCCCGAATCGGTTAATTTAAAATTTTTCTGTTTCGATTTTTCTAATTTCTGAGTTACGATTCAATTCGCAACTCCAACGAATTTTAGGGGGCACTGAAGTCACTGTCTAATGGCGGACTTGAAAACTAAAACAAACGCACATGGTAACGAAGAAAATGCTAAAAGTGTTGTGATTTTTGTTCGTACGTATCATTTTTTCGCTTTATTCTTTTTAAATTAATTTTCAAAGTCTTGTGGATATTCTGGCTCACGTAGAAAGAAATGAGAATTCAAGAAGCATTACTAAACGTCAAAGATTAATGCAAACTACGTAGTCCGTAGTTCTAAGCAGCTATTTCCACGATGTTGAATTCGATATTTATCAATTCTTGATAAAACTAAATAATAATTGTGGCCTGACAAGAATAACAATTAATGCTAGAAAATTCAATATGACATTACAAATTGTTATCGATAGAAGATGATACTTTTTTGCCTTGCTTGGCTAGCGCTTATTGTTTTCCATTTGTAGCCGAGTTATCTCTCTGGAATTCCCGAATCGGTTCATTTAAAAATTTTCTGTTTCGATTTTTCTAATTTCTGAACTACGATTTAATTGTGTCATGTTATGCAAATCATCAACAAAATTCTCACGAATATATGGTGGTAGTTTTCTTTTCAGTTGATTGACCATTATTTCCTTTCACTTATCGAATTCTGTAATCTTACTACCATTTTATTCCACTCATGATAAAAATTAAAAATGGTTTAATTAAAAACGCGAAATCTCGCCAAGGCTACTTTGCTCGCACAATACCAAAACTATAACCCTAAACAAATTTGGCGAAACTTTTCAGCTGAGAATAAAAGGAATAAAGTAAATTCTTTCTCGGTTATTCATTTTGTTCTACGATAATATATTCAAGAAAAGATTTTGCATACTGTCCATTCCAACTAAATGCTGCTGTAAAATATGGTAAGTTTAATTAATTTAAGATTAAAAAAACTCCCATATTCTTGCAAATTCATACAAAACAATAAAATTTTTTACCTTGTAGAACGTAATCCAAGTTTGTTAATCCAGAATTTTCGCTTTCACCTATTATTAAGGAAATAATGAAAACTAACATTATTTTGAGGAGCTCGAGAATACTACTAAGGGACGAATTAATTTCTGTAGCTGAAAGCAAACTAAGACACATCGATTGCGTTAATAAATACTCAGAACAAACTGCCTGTGTTTACGTCAACAGACACACATGGAACGCAACGTGGCAAAATTTTAGTTTCATTTGCAGTTTTGTAAATCACCGCAAGGTAGCGTATTCAAGCGCTGGAGTTCCGAATTATGTCAAGTTATGCAAATCATCTACAGAATTCTTACGGATATATGGTGGTAGTTTTCTTTTCAGTTGATTGACCATTATTTCTTTTTACTTATCGAATTCTGTAATCTTACTACCATTTTATTCCACTCATAATAAAAATTAAAAATGGTTTAACTAAAAACGCGAAATCTCGCCAAGGCTACTTTGCTCGCACAATACTAAAACTATTCGCAACTCCAACGAACTATAGGGGGCACTGCAGTCACTGTTTAATGGCGGAATTGAAAACTAAAACAAACGCATGTGGTAGCGAAGAAAATGCTAAAAGTGTTGTGATTTTTGTTCGTATGTATGATTTTTTCGCTTTATTCGTTTGAAAAGATTTTTCAAAGTCTTGTGGATATTCTGACCCATATAGAAAGAGATTAGAAACCAAAAAGTATTACGAAAGTAAACAATTAATGTAGAACACACAGTAAGTTGTTCTGAAGCAGCCATTTTCACGATGTTGAATTCGGAATTCATAAATTTTTGGTTCGCTTCGAACGGCATTTTCATTTTGTACCGTTTTTTCTATACATTAGTACATATTAAGTTCAGTTTCGTGACATTTCCAGCATTTGTTGACATTTTTGTCACATAGTGCACATACGTGGCAGACTGTCAAGAGTAACGTTTAACACTAGATAATTTATTTCTATGACTATATGATTGGATATCCAAAGAAATCATGCATTTAATTCATTCGTCATGGAAATAATTTACCTGATATGCGAAATCTTGTCAAGATACATTATTCTTTCACATAATTTTAAAACCATAACACTATAAACAGATTTTTGGCGAACTTTTATTTTTTATTGTTCAAATTCTTAACGTTCTTTCTGGATTTTTCAATCTGTTCTGCGATAAATATTTTCAAGAAAATTTATTTGCATACTGTCTATTTCAGTAGGATACTGTAGTAACAAATTTTATTTAAATCATTTATGTGGAATTAGGTTAAAGAAAAGTGTCCAGTCAATGTTGTTAAGTTCGTTTTTTTTTCATCGAATTGAAAAACTGATATTTATTCAAATTCACTCAGAACAAAATAAATAAAATGTGTACTCACAGTTTATATATGGTGGTAGTTTTCTTTTCAGTTGATTGACCATTATTTCTTTTTACTTATCGAATTCTGTAATCTTACTATCATTTTATTCCACTCATGATAAAAATTAAAAATGGTTTAACTAAAAACGCGAAAACTCGCCAAGGCTACTTTGCTTGCACAATACTAAAACTACTATAACCCTAAACAAATTTGGCGAAACCTTTCAGCTGAGAATAAAAGGAATAAAGTAAATTCTTTCTCGGTTATTCATTTTGTTCTACGATAATATATTCAAGAAAATATTTTGCATACTGTCCATTCCAACTAAATGCTGCTGTAAAATATGATTAGTTAAATTAATTTAAGATTAAAAAAAACTCATATTCTTACAAATTCATACAAAACAATAAAAATTTTTTACCTGGTATAACGTTATCCAATTTTGTTAATCCAGAGTTTTCTTGTTTACGCTTCCACCATTTAATACTTTTTTGAAAGAAATAAGAAAAACTAACATTATTTTGAGAAGCTCGAGAATACTACTAAGGGACGAATTAATTTCTGTAGCTGAAAGCAAACTAAGACACATCGATTGCGTTAATTCGCAACTCCAACGAACTATAGGGGGCACTGCAGTCACTGTCTAATGGCGGAATTGAAAACTAAAACAAACGCATGTGGTAACGAAGAAAATGCTAAAAGTGTTGTGATTTTTGTTCGTATGTATGATTTTTTCGCTTTATTCGTTTGAAAAGATTTTTCAAAGTCTTTTGGTTATTCTGACCCATATAGAAAGAGATTAGAAACCAAAAAGTATTACGAAAGTAAACAATTAATGCAGAACACACAGTAAGTTGTTCTGAAGCAGCCATTTTCACGATGTTGAATTCGGAATTCATAAATTTTTGGTTCGCTTCGAACGGCATTTTCATTTTGTACCGTTTTTTCTATACATTAGTACATATTAAGTTCAGTTTCGTGACATTTCCAACATTTGTTGACATTTTTGTCACATAGTGCACATACGTGGCAGACTGTCAAGAGTAACGTTTAACACTAGATAATTTATTTCTATGACTATATGATTGGATATCCAAAGAAATCATGCATTTAATTCATTCGTCATCGAAATGATTTACCTGATATGCGAAATCTTGTCAAGATACATTATTCTTTCACATAATTTTAAAACCATAACACTATAAACAGATTTTTGGCGAACTTTTTTTTTTATTTTTCAAATTCTTAACGTTCTTTCTGGATTTTTCAATCTGTTCTGCGATAAATATTTTCAAGAAAATTTATTTGCATACTGTCTATTTCAGTAGGATACTGTAGTAACAAAGGTTAGTTAAATCATTTATGTGGAATTAGGTTAAGGAAAAGTGTCCAGTCAATGTTGTTAAGTTCGTTTTTTTTTTCATCGAATTGAAAAACTGATATTTATTCAAATTCACTCAGAACAAAATAAATAAAATGTGTACTCACAGTTTATATATGGTGGTAGTTTTCTTTTCAGTTGATTGACCATTATTTCTTTTTACTTATCGAATTCTGTAATTTTACTATCATTTTATTCCACTCATGATAAAAATTAAAAATGGTTTAACTAAAAACGCGAAAACTCGCCAAGGCTACTTTGCTTGCACAATACTAAAACTACTATAACCCTAAACAAATTTGGCGAAACCTTTCAGCTGAGAATAAAAGGAATAAAGTAAATTCTTTCTCGGTTAAACATTTTTCATTTTGTTCTACGATAATAAATTCAAGAAAATATTTTGCATACTGTCCATTAGGGTGGGCCGAAAAAACTTTTTTTGGAAATCTGTTTTTGGATAGTGCGGAAAAGTTGCTATATGGACCCGTTATTACCCATAAAAAATTTCGCTAAATTTGTTTAATATTTAGCCGGCGCTATTTGACCTTGAAAAACTGAAAAAAAGGACAAAAATGCACTTTTTTCAAAAAAAAAAAAAAAAAAAGAGGGGGGAAGGCAAAAATAAAAGTTTGAAGCTAGTTTCAACAAGCATTAGAAGTATCTGTCTGTGCATTAGTTGAAATCCTCAAAGATTTTTATACATTTCGTAGAATATTTAGCTACGCTCCTTTAAGACTGAAACATTGGCAAAATGAAAAAAAAAAATTAAAAGTAGTTTCGAAATAAGTAAGTACTGAAATGTTACGCAATACGTTACCTAGAAAAAACAGTGAAAATTCATTCAATTTTATGCGACATTTGTACGCCAATTTTAAAAAATGCACACACTCAAATAAAAAATAGTTACATAAGATGCTAATTTTTTAATCTTTGGTTCCAGTAGTTTCTTCGGGATAATAAACGGCGTTCAACTACTTCTATTATTCCTAAGATTATTTTATAACTATTTTATATATATTTGACAAATAGAGCCCTTGAGTATTAAAAAAATGTGAATCCTCTGAAGTCCTTTAAACTGATTAATGAATTGAACGCAAGTATTCTTCTTTAAGAAATGCTGTAATTCTACACCTCCACAGCTGAGAGTTAAGCAATTAAAGGGGTCCTCTCTTGCGTCCAATGTCCACAATGAGTTGCCACAAAGTGGCCACATTCATATTCTGGAGCTATCGAACAACTTCTTAGAGATTGTAAAAAAATCCGGTGGTCAAATTTGATAAAATTGACTGCAATCTTCTGGTTTTGGACATGGAAGATATAAAAAATTTAAGTATTGAACAACAATATTTGTATAGAATCTGTCTTGCCGTAAATGATGGTCAGTTGTCCTTCAAGCGTGGCTGACAGTAGCCGAGGCAAATTCAGTCAGTCATGCGCGATGGCTGACAACTGCAAACCATTTGTTAGGCTTGTATATAGGCACTCCAACTCCATCAGAAAATCTTACAATACTTGTAAAGTATGTAATGTTAGTTTATGCTCCAGTGTGGTTTGAAATAAAAATAAAACCGAACTGCCAGTACGGCGCCCAACATGTTTGGAAAATGATTTCTCTTGGAAGGCAGTTTCCAGACAACGTTAAGGAGATAATTTTCAAAGTTCTCTCAAATAACGCATATTTCCTGAATTATCTTGAATAGCTACTGTCGACAATGTTGTTTGACTCAAGAAAATACATTCGGGAATTAGCTGTTAGGGGCATTCTAAACTCTAGAAATAAGAAGACGAAGAACTCGGATGGTGTACGATTTTTTGAGCGTCCTAAACTCCATTTTGAAGCCGTTGATTATGTTGATTTAGTTGATTGGGCAAACTGTGTTGTAACAGAGCCAACTCTTACAATGCAGCTAAAAGACCAACAATGGAAAGAAATGTGCAAAGAACATTCTACAGAGTTTACTTTCGAGAAATTTCCCTGTCACACGCAAGCTGTGAAACGTTGTGTGAAACTAATAACCGAAGCTGCAATAAAAGTTCGTGGTGAAACTGCGCGAGATGGATACATTCGTGCAAAACTTCATGCTAGGAAAGAACTTCCATCATTTGATAACAAGGGACAATATTATTCCAAAAAGTAATATTCATTATGCATGAGGTATTATAAATCAAATTTGAAGATTTCTTTTTTAAAATTTTATTATGTATATATGTAATTCTAGAAAATGTATGATACTATTACGTGATAATAATTACTATGATTAATAGTGCTATTTAATTAATTAGTCTATGATTTAATTTTGAAAAATTATTTTCACATTGGTTTTTAAAGAAATTCAATATTTTTTCATTTTTCTCCAATTTTTAATGTCGGAAAGGAACGGTTAAATCCTCATTAAAATCAATTATACATTTTATGGGCTCGAACTGGCTCATTATACAACATTTTCGGTGCATTCCAGCAAAATATTTGGAATTTAGTTTTTTAAAAAAAATTTCGACAAAAATTCATTTTTCTCTTTTTTTACGGTTTTTCAATGTCAAATAGCGCCGGCTAGATATTTTTTAATATCCAAGACATTTTTTGTGAGTGCTAACTAGCTCACTACGCAACTTTTGCGCGCTATCCAAAAATTGATTTCGAAAAAAAAATTTTTTCGGCTTATTTCGGCCCACCCTACTGTCCATTCCAACTAAATGCTGCTGTAAAATATGATTAGTTAAATTAATTTAAGATTAAAAAAACTCATATTCTTACAAATTCATACAAAACAATAAAAAATTTTACCTGGTATAATGTTATCCAATTTTGTTAATCCAGAGTTTTCTTGTTTACGCTTCCACCATTTAATACTTTTTTGAAAGAAATAATTAAAACTAACATTATTTTGAGAAGCTCGAGAATACTACTAAGGGACGAATTAATTTCTGTTGTTGAAGGCGTTCTTAGACATGTTGAATGCGTTACTCAGAACAAACTGACCGCGTTTACGTCAACAGACACACGTGATGCGCAACGTGGCAATGTTTTAGGTGCAGACGCAGTTTTATAAATCACCGCAAGGTAGCGTATTCGAGCGCTGGAGTTCCGAATAAATACTCAGAACAAACTGCCTGTGTTTACGTCAACAGACACACGTGATGCGCAACGTGGCAATGTTTTAGGTGCAGACGCAGTTTTATAAATCACCGCAAGGTAGCGTATTCGAGCGCTGGAGTTCCGAATAACCCTAAACAAATTTGGCGAAACCTTTCAGCTGAGAATAAAAGGAATAAAGTAAATTCTTTCTCGGTGAAACATTTTTCATTTTGTTCTACGATAATATATTCAAGAAAATATTTTGCATACCGTCCATTTCAACTAAATGCTGCTGTAAAAGATGGTTAGTTAAATTAATTTAAGATTAAAAAAAACTCATATTCTTACAAATTCATACAAAACAATAAATTTTTTTACCTTGTATAACGTTATCCAAGTTTGTTAATCCAGTTTTCGCTTTCACCATTTTCAATCAACTCATATTTTAAAGGGAAATAAGGAAAACTAACATTATTTTGAGAAGCTCGAGAATACTACTAAGGGACGAATTAATTTCTGTAGCTGAAAGCAAACTAAGACTCATCGATTGCGGTTATAAATACTCAGAACAAACTGCCTGTGTTTACGTCAACAGACACACGTGGAACGCAACGTGGCAATGTTTTAGTTTCATTAGCAGTTTTGTAAATCACCGCAAGGTAGCGTATTCGAGCGCTGGAGTTGCGAATTGTTGATATGACGTGTTTTTATTTTCACGCTAAAGTTTTAATTTAGGTTTTCAATTTTCGGCGAATAAACTCGAAGTCATTTATGTTTCTACATAAAGATATGCGCAGACGATTTTTTATGAAAATTATTTCTTTAAGTTGACATTTTATTGTTTTTATTTATTTTGGTAAGCCAATTAATTAATTTAAAAAAATATTTTTGGCAACAGGGGAAAAAATGATTTTTTTTTTGATAAATGAATTTATTTTAATGAGTTTATTAATTTTAATTATTATTTTTTCGTTTTGAAAGCTGTTAAAGAATTTTTTTTAATGGAGAAAAGTGTCTGCTTTGTTTAAAAGGTGCTGCTATTTTATTCGTTCGTTTTTTTTTACGCATCTATTTTTTTTGGATGAGTAAGGAATATTTTTATTCCTAGAAATCAGCTTAAAATATTAAAAAAATATGTTTAAAACAATTTGTGATTTTAGCTATTTTTGATTATATTGATCAGCTACTAGAAAGTAGTATGGATATACGAGAAAGTATGCTCCTTTAGTTCTAGACGGAACTTCTTGTTTTTATAGAATTATGTTGTGTTGACTCGATGTGGAATAAGATTCTACATATAAAGCAGCAATTAACTGAAAATGACCATTTTCGGACTTTTGTTAGCCTGACTCGGAGGTAAATATAATAGAAAAAACATTTTTGTCTGAAATTTGAGCTATGATGTTTTTGGTTTTGGTTTGACTTCTTTAAAATGTATATTTCTTTCATTAACTTTTATTCGCGTTTTGAAAAAAAATAGATTTTTTCTGTGGTATATTGCAGAAAATAAAACCCATTAGGACAAAAACAGAGTTAATAAGAAATAAGTTTAAAAAAGTCTTTTATGTCTCTCCAAATCAAGATGAATTAATCTTTTCTTTAAAGCCTCTACTCCTCAGATCTCGAATATTTTTTTCTTTTCTTCTCTAAGGCAGAAAAATGTTGAATCAGTCCTTTTTCATGATAAACTGAACTCTTCAACGGAATGTAATTAATTACTGGAACTAAATTTTTGGTTGAAACTTTCACGAGTTTAAAAAAGGAAATCCGTCTCGTACATACTTTCATTAACTTTACTTCAATCATTTACTGATTATTCTCTCTTTTGCCTTCTTTTCTTTCCTATGAAATCAAAACTGTTTTTATAAATGTAACAACACAAATATTTCAGGCATAGTAATGTTTATGTGATTACTCAAGGCTTATTTCTATTTGCATAAATACATTTGCTATGAGTAAAAAATAAATATTTATAAATTTAACTTGCAAAAGAAAAAAAAGAAGGAAAGAGAGAAAAAAGCTGCCTCTTAAAATGTTTATAAGCATTGATTTTTTTTAAAGAATGTATTTAATTTTCAAACATTGTTGGTTCGGGTAAGTGAGTCACTGGAGTAAATAGCTCACCCTCTAATACTGAAATATGCACGAAGTTTTTATTTTTTTTATTATACTGATCATATCATATTATATCACTGCATGTATGGTACTGCATATATTTGGGCTTCGTAGGAAATTTTTCTAGGTCATAGAACTCGGTGAAAAAAAATATTCTGAAAAATATTTTTTTGCGAGTTCAATCACATTTTCAACGAAATGTTTTCAGATTATTTTTTTATTATTTTTTATGATCATTAAACTTTCACGTACAGTTAAACTTAAAGTACATACTGCAGCAAGAAGCTTTGTTTAAAATATTATTATCAAGTGTTTAAGAGAAGGAGCCCCACTTACCCCATAAATTTTCACTACAAGGGGTAAGTGCAGTGGCTAGACAAACTACATTTTTTTGGTAGCAAACTACAACTACAACTGATTTAATACAAATGTAGTTAACTACAACTACTTTTTTCAAAATGTAGCAACTACAAACTACTTTTGAAATGTAATCGCTACTTTGCTACTTTTTAAAAAATAAATAAAAAACATACACATACACACCGTTTGAGGATTGAATGACAAAATTCAAAAAAATGTTTTGATTGATACATTGGATCATTTGAACATAGAATATTACTATAAATTATTTATTCTTTCTTTCCTTTACTACGCCGATTCATCAATCCAAATATTTTTTACGAGTTTTAAGAATATTCTTTGCAAGAAAGGATTTAGGAGTGGAAAGAATTCAACCTTCAAATTTTTAAACCTATCCACACAGTAAATATTTCATTCAAGAAGTGGAACTCGGTTACTTGAAATTGAAATGGATCCAGTCATAATTCGATTTAAATTTTACATAGACATACATATAGTGTAGGAGTTAATTGAGAAACTTATATTTCGTAGGAATTAATTCATTGCTTTTGAGCTTCAAGCTAGGGGTCCTGACCTGGACACCATCTCTTTTCTTACGCCCCCGATAAAATGAAATAAAAGCATTTTTCAATTTTACCGAATAACCTCAAAAACTCACAACATTTAATAATTCACTTTTAGTATGTTAATGTATCAACACTCAATCAGTAAAAAAGAAAAAAATGAAGAAATAGGGAAAATATCCCAAACGATACTACTATTTATCCAAAACATGAAACATAACTAGAAATGCTCATTTTACTTCAATGTGCAATTTTTAACAACGGTGGATTCGGGCTAGAACGCAATTCGACTAACGTAAAATGGTTATATAGAGAGTTTTCTCGAGAAACGAATTTTGCAGCTGACGCGAATTCCTCACCCGCAAACACGAAAATTTTCGGGGCGGAAGATCAGAGCTGATATCACCTTCTTCCTTGGGTACTAAGTATTGGTTTCGTGAATGAAATTTCCTTTTAGCATCACTGAAAGCCGAAATTCCCCACACCGTACTAGTCGAAACATCGGATTGTTAACGTACAAATCGCCACTCCTCATCTTTTTTGTTCTAAATATGAATTGATTAAACATAATTTCACATAAGCGATCTATTTATCTAAACAGGTCATGTTCGCTTAATTGAACCAGCCGGTTATAAGGACCAGAATGGCTCAGTCCCAATGTGGTCTTATTAACCGGAATCGACTGTATTTGAATTTTCATGATACTACATTACTTCAACTGAAAATCCACGGAAGTAAATGGAATTCTGTGATTTCTGCGACACTATAAAACTGTTGAATCGAAAAATCACTGAAAGTTGATATGTTTCCTACCGTCTCTATTGAAAGCCATCGCCTATTGAGTTTTTGTTTTCCCTTCCAGATGCCTGGGATCCCAAACAAATTGATTTAGACGATGCAGCTCGATGTGCTATTCTCTTGATCCACTTCTGCCTCTTGTTCCCAATGACTTCCATTCGTGGTTTTAGCTACATTGGCGAAGCAAGAGTCAACTCCATCTTGGACATATACTCAATATATAAAATACTCATGGCACATGTTTCCACTGTGGTAAGTTCTGTTTTCATAAAAAAAAATAATAATTGTGACTCTGATGTTAGTTTCTTCTTGAACAATCATTGAGGGTGTTTTCGGTTTAAGCCGGGATTTTAGTTATAACCGTACGTCAAAATTTATGCGGTATCTATCATATTCAAGGCCGTAAACAAGGAGCGTTTTACGGCCTCATAGGGGGTGGGTACTCTCGTTTAAACTTAATGTGCTACCAACAAATTTTGGTGCGCGTACGTAAAAAGGTGCTAGAAAATTTCTTCAAAATAAGCCGTAGGAATACATGTCCAAAGTTTTTTTCCATGAGAAGCATTCATGCTTTGTAAGGCTCTGAAATGCCTTTCATTGTGTAAATGGGTCGTGCCCCCTCAGAAACCATAAACTTATCATTCTTATATCACACTAATTAATTTTTTAAACAACTGGGCGAGGTAATTTAAATTCAAAGCAATTTCGCAACTAAAATTCAGAGCCTTTGTGTAATTTTATTTATTTATTTACTTTTATGTTTAACTTTATGCGTTAGTTTCATTTATTTTTATTATTCAATTCTTATATTTTATTTAATTCCTTATGCTGAACTTTTCTATATGTGATAGTCACCCCGTGTGAATAAAAAGAGTTAAAAAGGTACAAACTACTAGCAAAGCTCTCACATGTGGGTCCGACAGGGTATCACAGAAATAGGACCCTTGTTTAGATGTAACCCACTCATTGACAAAAAGGAAAGGGGTCTCCGTAATAAATGCAAGGGCAATAGACATTTGTCAATTTCAGGTCAGAATCACTTGTGAGTGAAACAGAAATCTTTATAGCATCAAATTGACGAGAAATTAATTAAAAAAGAAAAGATCTCTTAAGGGGAGTAGGTACAGTGCTGGCAAAAAAAAAAAAAAAAAAATTGTATCACTCTCGCATTTTCACAACAATGGGATTATGTGAGAAGTTTTGGTCGACCGATTAACGATGAATGTATGTGAAATTCTGCAAAACTTATGATATAAACATTTAACAGCAGGGATCCGATAATTGTTTACGTAGATCGGGGCTGTTTCCGGACCAAGGCAAACTGCTAACCTCATGCTCCCTTTTCCATTCCTGAACCTGCGTTTGAGTTTAGAGAAAAAAAATTACTTAACCCCATGTCAATTTAAGTCTAATGGCAGGATGAAGGTTTTTAAATTGATATTTACCAGTTTTGCCCTATGGCACGGAGCAGAATCATCCTGGAAAATGACGTTTGGAACTGTAGTAAGGTGATCCCGGATAGTAGGAAGCAATTTCGCCTCCAAAATGCCAATATACACCTGAACGTTTACTGTTCCTTGCACAAAGTGAAGCCCTCCAACTCCTTGATCAGAAATACATCCCCAAATCATCTGGGATACGGGATGCTTGACTGTGTGTTGAATACAGTCAGGATGATATTCCTCTCCTTTGCGGCGCGGGTGATGCAATTTTTTTACCATCACTGTATCTTGTATAAGCGCAAAATTAAATTGCTAACAGTTATGTTCCTTTTTCTCAAAAAGTGTTCATAATACAAACTTCACAATTTTCATAGTGTTTTCAAGAGGCATCTAAAAGCTGAAAATAGGGAAATTTTAAGAAAATTCTGTTCATTTCATAATTTACTAAATTTTAACCAATAGTCACTTTTTGATCATAAAAACAGCCGTTTCGGAAAAAGTGAGAGTCCTAAAAGAAAAAGGTCACTTCGGTTGAACTATGAACATGCACACAATATGCGGTGAAATTTCAAAGTAATATGCAAAGTAGTTTTCTAAAAAAAGAAAGACCAGTTTTTGAAGTTGAAGTTTTGAGAAAAGCGCGTTTTAAAGTAAAATTAAACGTACATTTTTATACAGTTCTGCCCCATTAATATTAAAATTCTGTTATTTTTAATATCCATTAAAATATGGTGTTGGTCGCTTTAAAGCTCTTGATATGAATATTTTGAATTTATAAAATTATTTTAAAATTATTTTTTTAAATACTTCTATTTTAGGGAACCAACTACTCTTAATTCATCATCATCACTCTATACTATTATATCTACACGAGCTATATGATTTGTCAGAGAATGTGTTCTTTGATTTTTCCCCCCTCAATTTCATCAGCAACACACATGCAAAATAATTTACTCTCTTTCTTACAGACGGCGATGCCTTGCAGATTTCAGAGAGTGGATGTTTTAAACGAGAACAAATTGTTTCACCATCTTTATATAGCTGCAAAACCACTTCTTCCTTCCAAGCTAACTAAGCGGGTTTGTGTGTATTGCTTTTTTTCTTTTAATTTTTCTCTGTTTTTTTTTTCTTTCATCTTCTTTTTTTTTGGTTTCTTTTTTTTTTCTTTTTTGTTTACGCATAAGGGCCTTTCCACGGAAAACGGTTATTTTGTCCTGCACGTGGTGTCTCATACAAATGTCATTAAAAATAAAATATTTAAAAATATTAGGGGAGAGGAAGGAGGATTGGGACACTAAAAAAAAAAAAAAACATAAATGATTCTTATTCATAATCCTCTACTTATTCATTAGTGCAAAAGCTCATACAATAAACTTGCATATTATAACTACATTTTAAAAATATACACAATGTTTAAACATTTTATTATTTTCACACTTGACTAATTACCAATTTCAAGAATTTTGTCCCATTCCTCCCTCCTGGGTGGGAGGAGTGGGACATGAGTATGGGAGGAGTGGGACACATTTGAAAATTACAGAAAAATTAGCGAATGTCATAATTAGAAAGGTCCACATTAAAAGAGAAACAAGACTGTGCTCTACTGGTCCCACCAACCAATTGTGGTGGCGGTAATTTCATGATAATATCTGTTTGTTTCAGTATCATTAATGCTTTCCACCCTTGCAACATAGTTAGGGGGGGGGGGTAGCAATTTGCTTATTTTTGCTGACCACGGAAGGGGGGAATGTTTAAGTGATGCTTGCGTAAGACATTTTCAAAAATCTTAAATTGTAAAAAGAAAAAAAAAGAAAAAAAAACCTAGAAAAAAATTTTAAATGGCTAAGTTTTTTTTAAATTGTGATCTAAGAATTTTGCTTAAATAAGGAAATTAAACAAGCATTTTTTTTTAAATTAAGTCTCAATTTTTTTAAATTGAATTTTCACTGTTAAGAAAAGTGGGGGGGGGGGGGGGGGTGCTATTAGCTTATTTTATTGTTAAGGGGGGTTTGCGATTTGCATATTTCTGCTGACAAGGGGTAGGAGAGGTCAAAAATCGATATAAACATGCTTACGTAATATTTGAACAGCCCCTTTACAGAAGGGACATATTTATGGGGCATGTCCCATTCCTCCCTCTACACATTCTTCTAAAAAATAACTTGTCACATAAACCATGCTGGTTTTAGGCTTAATTGAATTGCAGATATGCATACATTATATACTTAAGATTACAATGATAATATATTATGTTAGTTTTACAAATTACATAAACAAAGAAATAAAACTAAAAATAGATTAGAAACTTACTTTGGTGGTGAGAAATTTAACTTTTTCCAATTATTAACTGAAACTTCCTGCTGGATAAAATGCAAGTATGAAATAAAAAGAAGTTATAAACAGGCCTTCTAGTGGTCAAACTGACAATAAAATAAAGTTATTTATTTTGCAATAATTTTAGCTGTCCCACTCCTCCCACTGTCCCATTCCTCCCTCCTCTTCCCTACTGGACAATTTTTTTTCTGCTAAACAAATTACAAGCTTATGTGTAATATCTTAAGCAAAAAATTCGCCATCACCCTTTAAAATCATTACTTTTTAATGAAATATATGAACCGCCACGTGCGTAACAAGCGGTGTATTTTTTTTCCTGGAATGGCCCATAAGTGTTGAAGTGGAATCAAACGGAAGTGGCGTCATGCATTAGCAATAACTTGGCACTGTCTCGCTAAATTAGGAGCCAAAATGAGATTCCAAATTCAGTGTCAGTTTAGCAGCATTGGGGATATTTGGCGTGCTTCCCTTACTACTCCATGCAAAACCATTGGCGTGATTTTTTGCCGACTATCTGTAACACTATTTTCTTTCATGAAAAATAGCGAAAGAAAGGACGCAGTTTTTGTGAGAATGAGAACCTAAATAATAACAGTCTAAAATAACATTGATAGATGAATAATAGCGGACAAACCTTTCTCAAGCCCATCCATAATAAATTCTTCTTTTGTTATCCCTTTTAACGGAAAACTAAGACAATGAAGGTGTGTTGAAAAACTTGAATATCGCAAACAAAGGCTGCCGAATCATGAAAGTGCTAAGTTCCGACTGCTGGTAAATTTTTATGGTTAGTCTCAACGGATAGAGGGAACATTTTCACACGATGGCCTGTTTATCCACCTGTTCTGACACTCCAAAACCGACGCTATTCAGTAAAGTTAATAGTTTCGATTTAAGGCCAGCTTTTTGGATCAAATACTCCTCTGTTCATCGGCTCAAAATAAACTAGAAATTCGGACAGTTAAAATGTTCCTCTTCTTTCAATTAAAGATCCTTTTATATTGAACTAGTGGTACCCGCACGGCTTTGCCAGTAGTTGAAAATTAAAAGGTAATTCGGTTCGCCTGTATATTTACAAATAATGGATGACGAATTTCTCGCCAATTGGCTATGTTCATTCGCTCTCCCATTCCACGTCATGATAATTTCGTAATTTACTGGTTCATCTTATGATAATTTTGCTCCGGAAAGTGTTCTTAAAATTGAAATAGAAAAGGAATAAAATCGAACTTTCGGAAAATCGCTTCGAGGTGCACACCCCCATGCTACAAACTAACGTTGTACCAAATTTCATGAAAATCGGCCGAACGGTCTAGGCGTTATGCGCGTCACATACATTCAGACAGAGACTTTCCGCTTTATAATTAGTAAAGATTATTATTCCTTTCAAACTTTCATTTTAGTTTTTGCTATTGCTTAAAATTTCAGACGTCAACTAAACTTTGAAATTTATGTTAAACTTAAAATCCACTATATTTACTCTGCTTTACAACTGTGAAAAACCCATCCAAGAATTCAGAAAATTAAAAAAAAAAAAAAAAAAAAAAAAAACTGAAAGCAAATTATGAATTTAAAAAGTATTTTATAACGCGCGTGCATGAGTACACGTACACGTAACTATGCTGCCTTTTCATGAACGTTGTATAATGAATTGGTGATAAAACATTTTCCAAGTATCTCGAAAAAGATTCCCCAAGAATTTTATTCCATCTCAAATATTAGCACTAACAAACGTGCTTCAGGATTCAAGGAATCCGTTTGTCAATGCAAAAAATGATGCGCAATTGGATGTAATGTCTACATTCTATAACTCATTATTTTTTGCATTGAAAAAAGGGTTCTTTGAAACCCCAAAATACGTGTCTGTAACTTCGTGCATTATTTGCGCTTTGATTACATTGATTTTTTATGGTTACTATGTTACACAAAAGTGTTTAGGCATTTCAAACACATTAATTACTGTAAAAGTACTTATTTTCGCAATTTTTACGAGCTGGTCATAATTGCAAAAATTTAAGCCACGCAATTTTTTTCAAAGTTATGTGTGCAGTAAAATTTTGGTTTTCTTTATCTTTATTTTTACTAATAATAAAGCTGAAAGTCTCTCTGTCCGGAGCTGTCTGTAGGATGTGTGGATATCTAGATCTCTGTGACACGCATAACGCCTAGACCGTTCGGCCGATTTTCATGAAATTTGGTCCAAAGTTAGTTAGTAGCATTAGGGTGGTCACAAAAAATCGATTTTCAAATTTCTTCCGTGGCACCCCCCCCCCCAAATGTGCCAATGGACTAGAAAACATGATTTGCAAAATTTCAGCTCAATCCGATAATAATAACACGTGCCGCAAAGAGGCTAAAACGAAAAACAGTGATTTTTAGCAAAAAATCGTAGTTTTTCTTCTTTAAAACAAAACTTTTCATCCTAGAAACTTCGTTCTGGTTTCATTTTATAGGAAATTTTATTCTCGTGATGAGTTGTCTTATCCATTTTTTAAACAAAATTTATAGAACGGTACTGGGCATTTTTCAGGTCAGGTCATGGAAGATACCATCAATAAGGAATTTTAATTCAAAGATCTAAAAGCATTACAATATTCAATTACATTTATTTGCTCTTTGTTGATTTTAATTTATCCATTAAAAAGGCTTTATTTGGAGGTACTTTAAACATTAAATGCAACGAATTATTGGTTTAAAATAAAATAACTAAGTAGTTCAAAAGAGAAAGCAGAGTTAAAAAATTACAAAAAAGAAAAGAAAAAATCCAAGGCATTTTATTGCTTACACTGTTAAATTATATATCATTATGTTATTACTTTTTATTGAGAAGTTAAAGTGGTAATGGCTTCGATATGACAGATTTTGATGAACGTGGAAAAATGTGTCTGCATTCGGACATAAGTTGTAATAGAAACTGTCGGTAGTCAGAAATTAGTTTTATACCTGTTTCAGCTGTGCCATTGACAACCCTTAAACTGTTTACTATCTTTTTAGCTTTAATATAATATTGGTTTATACACTATTCATCAAGATCAGTATTTAAAACTTTTGCATCGATTTCGAATCTCTAAAAAATTGTATCTCTTAAAACGTTTGAGGAGAAATGAAAAAATCTACTTCTTTGTCCAGTAAACTAAGTTTCTTTCGGATTGAGCTGTGCTTTTGTATCCCTATCATCACAATCATCTTCATTATCTCCTACTTCGGATTTTAATTTTGCAGCCTTCTTTGTTTTGATCTTTTTTTTCTCCCTAAAGTCATGAAAAAAACGGAAATGCAACCTTCTCTGAGTTCAGGGGCCACAAATAATTAATTATTTTAGGTGGTTCTGTGAATACATCATCTTCATAAGTACTCTTGTATTGAATGAAAGGTTTTATTAACTGTAGATCTTGGTTCGGGGCCAAAGCTGGATCGCAGACAATAAACCATACTTTTCCATAAATATTGTTGATAAACAACCAAATATCTTCAACACCTTTTATCTTTAAATCAATTAAGGAAAGCTAATCCCTGAGAAGATATATTTTTAAAGAGTATATGAGGCAGTGTGAGAAGCAAAGGAATATAATTGACAAAATTAAAATTTTCGAGATAATCATTACAAATAATTGGGGAATGTCTTCTCGGCTTAGGGGCAAGAGACGGTACTAGTAGCTCTGGTAGGGGTTGTTATATGGCATGATTTAGAAAAAAAAAGTTCAACGAAAGACTACCTAGGATCTGCACTTTAAACGCATTTTATGAGGAACTTTAAAAAGTCCACTTACATTCCTTTGCTTCTCACTACGTCATATGAGGTAGTGAAAAGCAAAGGGATGCAAGTGGCAAAATTAAAAGTTTGGAGATAACCAGTACAAATGGTAGGTGAACCTCTCCTCTGTTTTGGGGCAAGAAATTGTACTAGTAGCCCTGGTAGGTGCTGCTGTATAGCATGATTTAGAAAAAAAAATTCAATGAAAACCTACCTAGGATCTGATCTTTAAAAGCGTTTTACTCGAAACTTAAAAAAGTCCACTTGCATCCCTTTGCTTCTCACTGCCTCATATGGCCTTTGCCATCCATCTTGTGTGATGAATAGCGTCAGATACTCGAAAAGTAACATTGTTTGGAGGAAGACTCCCTAAATAAGTTAAGCAAAGTGGAATTAACTTTTTATAGGCATCCCTAAGCTGCTACTGTTTTTATTTCTCAAAAAGAAAGCTTGAAATTTCACCTGGATTGCTTATTTTGTTTTTAATCTTCTATACTTGCTTTGAATTAACTCTTATCTATACCATTCATCCTGAAATTCTTGAAAAATATCTGGTTGAGGACTAGCGGACGTACCTATTTTGCAAATCAAAACTGCTTTCAAACCAATTTCTAAGATGTGGTAGCGAAATGCTAAATACAAAAACTTTTCTGTAACAACTGTACTCACAAAACACAGGTTTGTACTGCAGAAAGGAGCCATAAAATGACTGTCATTTTAACGAAAGCCCTAACAAGTCCTCGTCTAAGAACACAGGTCACTTTCCTGGGAATCGTAGTTTTTCCTTCCTCTGGGGGGGGGAGTCGAAAACCCTTACAAGACTGGTATTTTTAAGCTAGTTTTTAGCGCTGACTACCGAAGAGGAAAGCAACGTTCCTTATTTATGGCCTCTACAGCTAATTTCATAAGTTTTACATGCAGTTGTTTGTTTTAGCTTGGAGTTTTAGAGATATAACTATATTAAAGTGAAATTCTGTTACAACGAACTTCAAATTACCAGAAATTTTCTTCGTTGTAACGAGGTTTTAGTAGCAATAAAATTCATGCAACGTAATGGAAATCAAATCGGAGCTGAAAATTTCTTTCGTTGAAACAGATATTTCGTTGTATCGGTATTCGTTGTAACAGGATTTCACTGCATATATTTTTGATAATATTGCTGTTTTTGCTCTGATAGCTAAACATTGTAAGGGGGTTACAACCATTAACTAAAAGAAGCAATACAATTTATATTATAATGATTCTTTCTTTTTACGCGCTTTTAAGGATATTAGCTACGACCTGACTTGAAAAATCCTGAATAATGTTCAATTAATTTTTACAAGAATTTAGATCAAATTACACTTATAGAGAATAAAATTCCTTATAAAATGAGACCAGAACGAAGTTTCTAGAATGAATAGTTTTTGTTTTACAGACGAAAAACTACTGTTTTTTGCTAAAAATTGCCATTTTTCGTAACTTTAGCCTCTTTGCGGCACGTGTTAATATCATCGAAATGACTTGAAACTTTCCAAATCACATTTTCTAGTCTATTGGCACATTTTAGGGGGTGCCGCAAACGATTAGTTGAAAAAAGTTTTTCCCCATGTAACTTGTGACCACCCTATTGTAGCATGGAGGTGTGCACCTCGAAGAGGTTTTTTGAAAATTCGATGTGGTTCTTTTTCTATTCCAATTTTAAGAACAAAAGTATCATAAGGTGGACGAGTAAATTACGAAATTATCATAACGCGGAACCGTAACATGGGCACAAGCCTATTGACGAGAAAATTCACCATACATTATTTGTAAATATACAGACGAACCAAAAGACCTTTTAATTTTTCTATTGAGAGCAAAGCCGTGCGGGTAACACTAGTGTGCATATAAAATTTGCGAAATTTTCAGTTAGCGAAATCAATCGGTAACTTCATTTCGCTTCATTCAGCTCGCAAAAATAAGAGCATTTACATCATATGCAGTCACGAACTAAAATCTTTCTCATCTTAATTATTACAATGGAAGTTATTAATTTTAGTAGTAATGCAGTGCCGGCAAAAAAATCTTTGCATTTAGTTGGCAATTAAAAACTTTACATGCAAACTTCCTATGCACTGATTTTATTTGGCATGTTCCTTAGTTATTTGGCTGAATACCGAATATTCGGCCAGATTGTGACCGATTATTTGATATTAGGCCAATTCGCAAGGGAGCATGCCAAGTAAAATCATGACAAGAAAAAGTTATGCAAAGTTTTTAATTGCCAACCAAATGTGAAGATTTTTTTTGCCAGCACTGAACAAACTATGTAGAATTTATTTACATATTTTTGTGAAAGTATCTCTTATATCGACGGAGGTATTAAGCATTTCTTTCAAAAATGCAAATTTCATTTTAAAATTTTCGACTCATAGCACTCAGTTTTGCACATAAGAGAAACATAATAATAAAATTTGAAATTTAAATACTGAAAATTGATTGAAATATGAACGTTTAATTACAGTTGAATTTTCACTGCTTGTACGCAAAAGATATCAATTTATAATATTCATAATCCAAAGCCCAGATAGATCCTGCACCTTGTCGAGTAGTCGCCTATCAAAGAATTATTGAAAATCGCCTCATTAGATCGCTGATAGCTTTTTAAATTTACAAGATATCGGGCTGGAAGTTTTCATCACTTGTTGCAGGATGTATCTGGGTTTTGGATTATGAAGGTTTTTAATTGCTATCTTTCGCGGGTGCGCAGTGAAAATTCAATAGCTTTAAACGATCGCATTTCATCAAATTTTCAAAATTTTAACTTCAAGTTTGAAAATTATTTTTTTCTTGTATGCTGTCAAATATTCTGAAAGTTTAGTAACGTTTGACGGAAAACTCCTCGTTCTTTGAGTCGAAAACCTTAAAATAAAATTTGCATTTTTGAAAGAAATGCTTATATTTCCGTGGGTATAAGAGATGCTTTCACAAAAATATAAAAATAAATTCTATATAGTTTGTACAGTGTCGGAAAAAAATCTTTACATTTGATAAGCAATTAAAAATTAGTCGAACACTGAATATCTGGCAGATTATTCGGTATTCGGCGAAATCACTGGGGAGCATGTCAAGTAAAAACATAAAAATAAGTTTGCATGTAAAGTTTTTAATTGCCAACCAAATGTAAAGATTTGTTCTGCTAGCACTAGAGGTGCGATATCGATAGCAAAACATCGATGTTTCAAAACATCGATGTTAGAAATTAAAACATCGATGGTATTGATACATCGACCAAAAAACATCGATGTTTCCAAACATCGATGTTTTAGAACATCGATCTTTTTATCAATGTGTAACATACATTTTTGAATATACTACACTAATTTAAGCAATAAAAAAGAATACGTACCCGACGAATATATTGAAAATACTGAACCTCAAATCATGAATATAAATTAATAAGAATAATTTTGCAACATCTTGGTATTATAGTAGGACAAAAATTGATACTATAAGACAAGTACCGATTAATACAAACTAGTTATAGTAATAAGGATATATTTTCAAACTTCATGAAACTAAAAGTAAATTTACATCAAAGAATCTAAGAAAAAATGTATCACAGCACCGTCAGTTGAATGATGAGAAAAAGTTGCGCTAATTGTTTTAAAAATACAAAATTAGTTCTAGCAATTATTTTTTTAAGAGCAAGAAATATGTGTTATATTGTTAGTTAATAATTAAACACAAATTGTAAGTAATAGAGGGGCGACTTGTTGGGGGGAAGTCGATTAGTAACCCCGACTATTGGTGTTGACAGTTTGGAGAAAAAGAAGTTTGTTTACTTTGTCACTCCAGAAGCGCATTTCTCTTTTCGCAGGCTATCCCACCAGTCAGAGAAAAATCTTTCCGATGGAACAGAAAATGCCATCACTATCAAATACTTTAATGCAACTTTTACCAGCTCTAAATTTTTAAAGTTATAATTTTCACCGTAGTAACGTAAAGGATTTTCCTTTAGTTTCAGAACTGAAGCCTTAAAATAGACTGCAAGTTCTGTTACTAGACTACTTGTGTCAGGTTCTTCCAATAGCTTTGACCTCTTCCTCACTCACTAGTTATTCTACTATCTTGTAGTGACCTTCCCAAAAATCATCCTCTACACAGAAAAATTGATCTTATAAAATGGGTGCAAAAAAAAAAAAAAGATTTTTTTTGGCAACTCCATAAGTACTCTTAATTACCTAGAGAGAATATTGGAGCAAATTTTATCATAAATTTCAATTAAAATGCAAAAACATCAACATCGAAAAAACATCGAAACCAAAACATCGATGGTACAAAAACATCGAAAGTAAAACATCGATGTTTTAACAAAAACATCGATGTTTCCAAAACATCGACATCGATGTCGCACCCCTAGCTGCTACTGTATACATCAGAGTGATTCGCCTGACCTATCTGAGCAATAAAATGCAAATCAGGTAAGAAGTGCACAAATATACTTCGAATCTGTCGATATAGTTGTAAAACTACAAGTAACCTTGTAGCATAAAGCTGCTATTACATTTAGTGAGAAAGAATGTACAGTTTTGACAACAAAATCCATTTAACAGAATTTATTAGTAGGACCTGTTTAAAATACTTTTAAATAGTAAATCGACTCCAACATATATAATCCCATTGCATCTACTAACACGAACACACACAAAATAAATACACACGCTTAAAATAAAAATTAATTAATTTACCGAAATAATTTTCTTTAAAAAATTTATCTTTATAGATTTTCCTAAGAGGAAAGAACTTGGAACACTTGAAAGAAAACTGTCACCCATCTATTCTTCCGTACGAGTTCGGTGGTACTATGGGACCTCTTAGCAACGAAAGTTACCGAGAGAAGTTTTTAGAATTTGTGCAGAAGATGAAATCAGATTGTGTCAATTTTGTTGATTAACACACTGCAGCGGTCTCCAGAAGAAAAAATGGAAACATTTGAGCATCAGATTTAATTTGCCTTTATTGAAAACTGATTTCCTCTCCACAAGAAACAACAACGTGTATATCTTCAGGTTTTTCTTCTTTCAGTTGGAATTGCTTATGACATCTCATGCAGTCCTACTTGCATATAAAGCGCGAAGGGAGCACGATATTTGCTCCCTATAACAAAATCCTCTTAAAAAACGACTTCGCGCAAAAAAATCATAAAATTTCATATTATTTTCTTTTATCTTCTTAAAATTTTTCAGTATTAAAGAAGTTGCTTAATTTGCTTTGAACTCTCTCGTTATCTCTCTCTTTTTCTATTGTTTTCGAGAAAATCTCTATGCGAGAAAAACATCGTGACTTGTCTTCCTGACTTCGTAAATGTTTTAAATTTTCCCACACATCAAAAGCCATGAAGTACTCGTATGTTGATGATTGTCCACCTTCAAATTCGTCACATTTGTCATTATCATCGTCGTTTTCATTTTTTAAAAATCTTCAATTGTTTGAATTCGAGCTACAATGTTCTCACAAATATACCTCAGAAAGATAAAATTATACAATTGGCATCAACAAATATTAAATTTACAAATACTTCTTTGTTTCACAAATCAAAAAAAAAAAAAAAAAAAAAAAAATCATCATCTTCTGTTCTCAGAATTTATGGCTCATTACTAAGTTTAGTTTGACTTTAAAATGTTAAAAACATTTTTCTAAGAAAGAATAAACCGAGCTGAGTACTCGACAGGAAGTTTATGAATCACATAACTTTGCTCGCTTTAAGCGAGATTTGCTCGTTAAAAGCGAGTTAGGCTTGCATTAACATAACATTGTACCAACGTATCATTGTACCTTTATGATATCCTCACGAAATTTGTGTTCTTGTTAAATAAGGGCTTGTTATAAGCAAGTTGTCAATTTTTTTCCAATTTCGATGGATAGCATTGATAAACAACATCATTTTCCTCACAATAGTAGCTCAAAGGAGTATCCAGCAATTTTTAATACATCATGACGCATTTCAATTTCACTATTATTTTCTTTTTCTTTTTTATTTTCTTCTTTTTTAAAAATTAGCCGCGAAATTGATCCTACGTCATTGCCCAATATTAATGAAAATATTTACCATACGAAAGGTCGTACCTAGTTATTTAAAAACCATCAATAAATGTCTCTAAACTATTTATCATAACAATGGGTGTCTTTTCCGAGATTTAACCGATATGACCTGCCCTGTGTCAAGTCAAGAACAATAACATTCAATCAAATGGATTTGCGTGGTTTTACTCTTACAAAACAGTAGCTTTAGATTTTGACGTTAGTTTGCCACTAACCGATGATTATTTAAAATGACAAATTATATTTGCGTTTAGAAAATAAACAAAAAGTTGAGATTTTTTTCAGAAAAAATTTTAATTATGGCATTTCAGTTATAAATTTATGTTTCTCTGTAAGTTATGTTTTTCATGTGCAAGTAATATTATTTTATGCGTTGTAATTCATAAATACTTTTAAATGTTTAGTTTTTGCACTCATTATTTCGATACAGGCTTGAATAACTTCCATTAAAAATTCGAATTAATGAATAAATAGAAATATCAAATATTTAGCATAAAAATATTCGCATTAAATATATTAAGAAATAAAAATCTTCTGTGCGGACGTTTGTCACCGTAAGGCTTTTAAACGGCTGGACCGATTTTGATCAAATTTTTTGTGTGTTGTCAAATTTCGATCAACTGCCTCGGTTCCAGTCAATACCATCTTCTGTCTAGTTTAACTGCTCCTGATTTACCTTCAACGAAAACTTATAAAGAATTGCTGTCATTATTAAAACAGCATCTATCGCCAAAACCGAACGTTTTGACCGAATAGAATAATTTTTTTCAAGACTTCAAAATCATTGTGAGTCGATATCTACATTCATTTCTTCATAAAAAATCTTACGAAAAATTCTGAATATGTTTCTCAATGTAATTCAAGTGATTATTCGAAATCTATGTTAAATTTACTATCACGTTCTCAATTTATTCGAGGAGTATCTGATTCTGATATTCGTGAAAAATTGTTGCAACAAGGTGATATTACCTTTGAAAAGACAATCGAAATTGCTTTAGCTATTGAAGCTGCAAAAAATTGAGAACAAGGAAGTATATAAGAGTAATTTTTCAAATTCTGTTAACAAAGTAACACACGGTAGCGTGAAAAATAAGCGTCCACTTTAAACAAAAAATGAAAATTCAAAATTCAGAAGTCGCTCAAAATCACCCATGAAACCTAAAGGTGTTAATTTTAAAGAGCTTGGATTAGAGGGATTATGTTTACATAGTGGGAAATCTAACCATAAAACCCAAATTTTTTTTTAAAAGAATAAACTAACTTGCAAATATTGTTCAAAACGTGGACATTCAGTTTCGGTTTGTATTTCTAATTTAATCAAAAAAAAAAAAAAAAAAAAAAAAAAAAAACGGAAATCAAAATGTCAACAACATTATACATGAACAAGATGACCTTGCTGTAAATCAAATTTAAGATGTCTTTTCTAATAATTATGCAAATGATGATAAGATGTATGCTATTATCGAATTAAATGATTTGAAACACAAATTCGAATGTGGTTCAGGAAGTAAAGTAAGCGTAATGAATATTGATGAATTTAAGAGGTTAAAACTTCAAAGAACAAATGTGTGTTTTCGAAGTTACACAGGTCAGATTTTCAAGCCACTTGGTATTGTACAATTAAATGTTTCTTATGAAAATAATTCAAGTTTTGAAGATTTATATATTGTGTCAAGTCAAAATTGTTCTATTTTAGGACGAGATTGGGTTAGAAAATTAAGCATAAATTTACATGACCTTAACAAAATTTCAAATGTTTCAAGTGTTGTGTGTCCTAGTGTTGATGTTTCTGTTTCAAAAATTCTTGATTCATATTCAGATGTGTTTGAACCTAAGGTTGGTTGTATTCCTAATTACACATGCTCCCTAAAATTAAATCCAGATGCTAAAACAGTTTTTATTAAACCTCGTTCTGTTTCATACGCCTTAAAACATAAAGTTGAGGAAGAGCTTGATAAATTAGAAGCAGTAGGTATAATTGAAAAAACTGACTTTTCTGAATGGGGAACACCCCTAGTTGTTGTTCCAAAATCTGATGGTTCTGTACGCATTTGTGCAGATTTTAAAGTCACAGTTAATAATCAGCTTCAAAAGGCATTACCTACTCAGAAGCAGCATCGTGAGGAGGCCGGCCGACGGTGGTGCTGTAGAGGGAGGAGGTGGGAAAATAAAATCATTGGAACATCAAAACAGTCAAATAAGAACAATAAGCAATCGTGATTGCTTTAAAAAAAAAAAAAAACTTTTTTCCAGATCTTAGGTCAATTCCTGCAGAATCACAGTTTTACAATATATCAGTTTGTTCAAACTTACAGAAAGAAAAAAGACTTGTTTGTCACAACAGTTGCAGGAAGACAATATTCAGCACCAGCGTTTCACAACCTTTTTTGACCTACGGACAGGTAAAATGTTGTGAAAAATTTCGCGGTCCGGTGAGGTTTGTTATATTTTTTTTTTGACTGTTAAAAGTTTTTTTTTTATCTTTGCAAAAACTTTATGAATTACTGGAAACGACATGGGAGACTATGTTGTGAAAAATTTCGCGGTCCGGTGAAGTTTGTTTTATTTTTTTTTGACTGTTAAAAGTTTTTTTTTTTATCTTTGCAAAAACTTTATGAATTACTGGAAACGACATGGGAGACTATGTTGTAAAGAAATTTGTGTGATAAATTAACAATACAATCATTAACATCGATACGCAAAAGGAAATTTGTCATGTTTTTATGCAAAAAAAAAAACATTTTTTGAAAGATTGAGAAAATGAACTAATTTGACTCCGCGCGAGATGTTTTATTCAAGAGTTTCGGAAAAAGGAGCCCGTCGAAGCGGTTTATTTATTTATTTATTTATTTATTTATTTTTTTTTTTTTTTGTGCAGTGAATTTCATCAAGTTTTCTTTTTCTTAAAGGTGAGGGGTGGGGAGCAGGATTTTTAATTTGTTCCAATCGTAACGCGTATTTTAAGCTGATTTATTCCTAGCAGACGATTAAATCACTAAATGAGGTTTGAAAAATAAAACTTCGAGGGTTGGACAGCGTCGGCGATCAGGAGGCGGAGACTCAAAGTTATTAAAAAAGAAAAAAAAATCGTAAAAGATTTTGACAATCAAGTAATTATACTCCGTGAGACACATTTTAAGTTATATAAGAGCTACATTTTTGTATTCAAGAATATAATTGACAGCTGAATATTCCAAATGACTCTTAGACAATGACAGCCTCTCAATCTTTTTGTCTCTCATTAAAATGATTTTCGTCCGGGGGGCTCTTTCGAGCTATTTTCTCGGGATCTATTCCACGACGTTTCTTATAATCAATAGCATCTTTGAATGACAAGAGCGTCTCTTTCCCCGCGGCCGTCTTTGTTTATGACAGAGCAAATCCGAACGCAAGTCGATTACCCCCGTAAAACATGCATCTGGGGAATTGGAGGATGCCTTTCGTCGTCCACGGCAAGGGGGCGCCCGCGTCGCTCATCTTCTCTCTCTCTCCTTTCTGGAACAGCGCCCTCTATCGGCATCCTCCTTCGCCCGCAAGATGAGCCGAACCTCCTCGTCCACCGAATGGAACTCCTGATCCGACAGAAACGGTGAGTAAAAACCTCAATACTTATGTCTTGTCCTGCATGGTTCGTCCGACCTCAACAGTCCAGATCGAGACCCGGCAAAGGGATAAAAAAAAATCCCTTTCCCCTTCTTTTTTCCCTTGTAATCACTTTGCGAAGAAGGAAAAAAAGGGAACGCATGTTATGGATGGGGTATCGAGAGCAGTAACCTCGCCGAAAGTATTGTAAAATAGATGAGAGGGAGGGAGGGGGAGGAGGCTGTAGCGCAAGAGTCCCACATCCCCGGGCACAACACTGGAGAGCCCATTTGGGAAATAAAAATCTCCCGTTCCTCCCGTGTTGTGGAGTCTGCGTGCCCGGAATGCGGGAGAGAACGTGAGGCCATTCCCGGTGTGCCGGCTAAAAGATTGCGAAAGGAGCATTCTTTTATGGTTCTTTTTTGGTTCCAAAGGGTTGGGAAGAAGTGCTATTAAGAAGTTTTTATTCGCTTGTTGTGACATTACGCAATGTTTATTGTAATTGCTGTTGTAAGGCGAAGTTGGAATCTATGAGTGTTTCGTCCCGTTCCATCAATTTCTAATGAATTATTGCCCGCCGCTCATTTCGGCTCGGCTGGAAAGGACGAAAGAGTTACTTTTGGGCTACAGAACGCGAGTTAAATTGCGTTTCTTGCCGGTTTATATAATTGTTATTGCGTAAATAAATTAGGACATTATACTCCTTTCACCTCTACTTTCGAAAAATCCGTCTGCGCTTAAATATTTTATTACTATTATTATTTTGTTGTTGCTTTGTCATTACTTTTTTCTGAACTACGCCGTGTAGATTAAAAATAAACAAATCTATTTTTCTAATAACTACAACTGATAGTAAATAACAGAATTTACGTTTATGAAATAATTTGTATTGCGAATTATTAATTCAATTACTTATTTGCTGCTTTTCTAGGCATGATTTTCTGACATTTGTTAATTCAGTTCGTCATAGCTCATATTGAAAATTTTATGCTTTTTTTAACAACAAAATATATTATGTTCCAAACAATTAATTTTTACAGATTATCGGGTTTAAATTTCTGAAAAATTTACCCCTTTCCTCTAAAATATTTTTTTTGTTTGCAGCAAAATACTTTTTCTTATCTCTGTCATCTTGAACCGACATTTACTCGCAATGCCCACCTTTAACTTCCACGTGATTTTATCGTTTAAGATACGTGTACTTACATGCTTTCGCGTTAACACTCGTAGATATCCTCAGCTGGTGCTCATGATATGACACGGTGGATATAAAAGCAATTGAAAATTAAACCCAGGTAGACATGAAAATAATCACTCACCATCGGGCGACTAAGGCCTCCTTCACGCTAGGCAACCCATTTGAATCTACTTTAGAACGGGTGGTTATCGGGTTGAGTGATTAGGTAGAAAAGTGAAGGAATCGCCTGGCGTCCTTCACACGATAGTCAACACATCAGGCCACTCAGGCACATGTGCCGCAACCACTCTCATCCCGATGAGTTGAATCAACTTTTTAGGTGATCCAACTCATCAGGATTGTTGAGTTTAGTTGATTCAACTCTTTTTAGTTGGTTCGTGGGTGTGCTTAATTTTTTAGTTGATTCAACTGATCGGGACATTGCCAAGCGTTCGCTCTACACACGAGTAAACTCGCGGTGTCAACTCGGTTCAGCTTTAACAACTTTGTGGAGCAACTGCTCAAATAAATTGGGCCTATTAGAAGAAAAGTTGTTTCAACTAAGTAGTTTCGTGTGTAAACAACGAAAAACGCCAGTCAACTAGTTTACTTGGCAACTTTTTCGACAAGTTAGCATCTCATGTGTAGGAGGCCTAAAGATCTTACTTTGGCGACTATATAAAATACTCTACCGGGCACTTTCATAAAACCCTACCGCGATAGATAATTATTATTTCATTAATTTATTTTACAAGTCATATCAATTTCGTCACACTTAGTTTGTGAAGTAAAACAGATCACTAGTTCCTACATTGTGTTCCCTATCGTCTATGGATAAGAAAACCGTGTTGGGAATTGTGGGGCAAAGTGAAATAGTTAAGATAACTTACCTTTTTTCAAATTGAACAAACTGGAAATTTGTTTTGAAAATTACAGTCCATAAATAAAGCACAACGTGTTTTATAATAAAACTTGCATTGAAACATCATATTTAATTTTTGGCAGTAAATTTGTGCATTCCAAAAAAGTGGAAAATGTCCCCCTTTTTTTCATTGGGCAAAGTGAAAAATAAATATTTTTTCTAATGAAATATTTTCTACGTCATTATTAAAAATAAAATTACTGATCAAATGAATGAGTAGCTAAAATAATTAAGGGTTAAATAATAAGAAAAGGAAACAATAAACTACTAAATAAGTAAATTAATATATGAGAATTAATAAATGAATTAACAAAAAGTAAATAAATAAGAAAATAAGTGAATGAGGGAATAAATAAGTGCATTTTTTCAATGAAAGAATGTAAACGAATAAATTAGTAAAGGAATACATAAATAAATGATTTCACTAGTAAATGAAAAAATGTATAAACGAAATGAACTGTTTCACTGAATATTAGTAGGTCTCAATTAATAATAAAAATTTTAACAGCAAGAGCTTTATCATTTTATTACAACAAAACTAGTTTTAGACTTGCAACAAAATATTACAATATGAGTATCAATTTTTGAAAATTGCTTGTATCATCATATGCTTTGATCTTTAGATATAACTTTTTCCTGACTGAAGTAACCTACATGTATTACTACATAGTGAAAACATTACTGGATAAGTGTTACTAAAAACAGGATAACGATTTCACCATTTCACTTTGATCCGCAATCGACGGCCGCAATCGATCCAGCATTAGTTCTCAGAGTTATATTCCCCTCAAAACTTGCAAGGAGCACAAAAATGACTGAAAAACTTAAAAATTAAAGTTTCTGCTTTAATATGCATTTTAACAGACATAGCAAATATTTGGACTGGTTCAGTAAAATTTGAACTAAATGTGTTACTTAATTTGACGAAGTGATTAGTCTGATTCAGTAACTAACCACCCTCATTCGCTGAGAATTACAGTGCAAACATATGTAAAGCACAAAATTTTCTTATAGCAGGAAATAAAATAGCGGGAGTAAGTTCAATCATTGGCTAAGCAAAAGCTGACTCAAAGATCCCAAGTCACGTGACTCAACAATGACGAATGTTTTGCACATTCTAATGAAACAAGCGAAAGAAACCTGTTTTATTCCAATGCTTTGCTTTAAAATCTATCAGGTGACTTGGGGTCTTAGTTTCATGAATGAGTCTTCACTCCCTTCACGTTTTATCTCTTCTCAATGAAAATTTCTATATGCCAGGAATAATGTGCTGCTTTTAGAAATAACAGTTGTAGCATTAAGGATTTTTTTTTCAATGTGCGCAGAATTTTTTGAGACATTTTCCTAAATAAGAACCGGAAGACCTCGAATTGATACTGAGCTTCAGATGCTAATCGGGCTTTGGTAATTGTAGACTGTTGTCTCCGAGACAACATTTCATATCTCAGTACCGACTCTAGTGTCTCCAAGATGTTTTTGTTCGTTAAGGTGTTAATGGATTTTACTATTTAGGGCCCTAAAACATTCAGCAGAGGGAAAGAAGAGAAATCTGGAAAGCGAGCTTGCGGAAGTACAGGGAAAGAAATTTTGTTACAATATGAAGGAAAGGTTGGAAGGCAGCATTAAGGGGAAAAAAAATATGAATGATAAAAACTAATATCCTTCGGGATCAAAAGTGCAACAATTACGCATCGTCATCCTTATTATTAATTAATATATTTATTTATTTGTAATAAAAAGTGCTGAAACATAAAATTCAGTGCTTCTTCCAAGAAAAAATTGATACAGTACTGAAATAATTTGAAAATCGGTGGTTTAAAGAGAAGAAAAAGCTTAGTAGCAACTTCTTTCAGCATAAAATCTGCTTACGAGTGTAGCAATGGTGCCCACCCCCTAAGACCAAGGGCGCACCCCTCTAAATATCGCAAAGACCCCCCAAAAGCAAGGGCTCCACAAAAATATAAAAATGTCTCTCAAATGATCTAGGGGGAGGTCATGGCCCAGTCTGCGCCATGATCCCCCCTTGGTTGGCACCCCCTGAGTGTAGAGTCAAGTAGGGCCCCTTATAGTGGAGGAGTCGAAGCATCCGCAATTTTGGAGCAAACTTGATCCAGTGCTTCGCAACGATAGCATTGCTGCTGATGTTTACATCACTTTAGCATGTGTTAAATTGAGTCAAATGAATGGTTGCTTGGCTGTTAATTGTGCAAACAGTTCCAAGAAAGGATTTCAGCTCCTCAGATTTCCAGCAGATGCAGAAAGAAAAAAGAAATAGATAATTAATTGCCGACGAAGTGACTGGCAGCCTGAAAGTGGAGCGCGCTTGTGTGAGGTTACTATCGATTTATTTCTCATGATTTCACTGTCATTACGTTATAAATGCTTTGAAATATTTGCTAACATGTTGCAATGTTCTACGGAATGTCTATTATTCTGTATTTTCCTGCTGTGCGATAAGAACGATTGCTCCCGCTTGTTCAAACATGGTGGACGCTTCGGTCTCTCCAGTTATTGGAGTCCCATGTAAAGAATGGCTGTTGAAACTTTACTTAGGTCTTTACGATCTACAGAAATATTTTTAGTGAATATTAATATGTTCATTGTCTATGGTATATTAAGATGAAGAAACAAATGGAAAACTTCGGGTGGTCTGTTACATTTTAACTAGAGGGTAAATAATTGTCTTTGCTGCAAAATGGGAAAAAACGTCTTAAAAAAGTAAGAATGTGTGTATTTTTGTCACCCTATTACCACCCATTATCACTCCCCATTTCCACGTACTGAAGAAGGCATACTTCTGAACTGTAACTTGTAACTCAGAGCACGTGAACATTTTTTCTCTGACTTCTATCCGAACAATGGATTTATATGGTCCTATAATCCAAATTCTATGAAAAATATTTCAAATTTTGTAATGAAATCAAGTTAGCGAGCTGTTGTATAGATAACGCGGCGTTTTACTGCGCATAATGTTATGATTTCACCCAAAACATGACTCTTCTTTTATATTTTTAAAGAAATCGTCAGGGTTTTTCTGCAATTTTCCATGAATGTCTTTTATAGAGTACTGTAATAGTTTTTTTTTTTGGGGGGGGGGGGATATGCAAAATTCTTAGGTGAAATGAACTTTTTTTCGGTCTTAAACGGCAACTATTATAGACTTGCATTCTATTCACTTCCTTAAAAAAATCGCTGTTTATTTGAGGGCTTAATTAATGTTTAAATTTAAAAGTTCTGGCGCCTAAGACGTGCCCTTATTTTAGTCGCATTTTAAAGGGAAAACAAACGCCTTTTAACCTGCCATTTCTTGTAATAATGTACACGAGAAAACTAGCTTCTTTCATCAACTTTTTTTTCCCCGTATTAGAATAGAACTGTACAAAAGAAGGCTCATTTGATTTTTTACCCCTGAGTAGAAATCTTTATTATCGTGTATGGAAAATTTCTATTTATCTGAAGAACATTATACTATTTTGAGAAAGAACTGCGACTAATTAAATTAAAAAAAAAAAACCTTGTGTCAGAAATTCACTGTTGATGAATGGGGTCGTTTCCAAAAATTTAAAAGTATTTTTTTCTGAAAGAGCATGTTTAAAAACATAGAATCTGACCATTTTTTAAATAATTTCTTTAGGTTTAATATTTAAAAAAAATTGCTTAAATCGGTGCTCTTTCATCATTTAACGCTTCTGCGGATGACATCACAAATGATGAAATGCCATTCAGTGTTGCCATTCACGATTTTTTTTTTGGCTTATTCTATCTATTTCAGTGACAAAATGTACTACTTTTGACTGAAGGAAACAACCTCATTATTGTGCAATACACCGCCAGCTCAGTCATTCAACCCCATTATTGGTTTCGTCTTTGAAAGAAATAAAAATTAAAATAAAATAACACAACTTGGAACAAACAGACGAAATTCATCTTTTTCTCCTTAAACAAAATATTTCTGCGCGAAATCTCAAATGGGAGCAAATGCTTTCAAACTGGCGCTGTAAAACATTTTTGTTTTGTTCAAATAAAACCATGTTCGAACCAAAATGCATTTTGATGGAAATCGCAAGAATTCCTTTTTTTAACCGTATGCCGAATTTTGTTGCACCCGCAGCTTTTTCTACTTGTAAACATTTTAAAAATACCTGCAGCATTTGTGGCAACACAATTTCGAGATATATTTCAAACGTTTGTTGACGGAACGAATCTGACTGGCACTTATCCACGAGAGAAGGAGCTGGTATGTCTGGCTGGTGGCAGGTGCTCTTGAGATGGATCGCGGGAAACGCCAGTCTCGACAGCTGTTCAGAACAGAATGCATCAGAAAACCATTCTTTCGGAAATGGTTCTAGCGGTAGAAATTTGACAACCTTCTGAGAAATAGCTAAAGAGTAAGTTTTTCCTGAAGAATAAAAATTTAATTACTAGTGGATGTAAAAAGTGAGTTAATGAAGATATAGTGGCGTGCTATATTCTTTGACTCACTGCAGAAAATATGCTATGATTACTTTTCTTTTCACTAAAAATGTGAACGGATATACGAGTGGTATTCAGCCATTTAGTTATTAAGTGAAGAATTTTGCAGCAAAAAATTAAACATGTTCAATTGGTTCCAAGTGCTTTATTATGCGTTAAAAAAAGTAAATAAAAAATCTATCGTTTACAAAAATGAATAAATAAATAAATAAATAAATTTAAAAAATCTACTTGTTCACAAATAAATAAATAAATAATTTTAAAAAATCTATTCGTTTACAAATAAATAAATAAATAAATAAATAATCTATAACTCACAGAGGAAAAAAAAAAGAATGTATCGTTCATAAGAGAGAAAAAAAAAATCATGTGACGTCTTTTTCTGCAATTAAACCAATTATAAAGTAATACCTGCTATCTGATCAATTTTTAACCAGTTCAAAAAAACAAATTTTACGCGCCACATTTTGCCAGTCATAAGACTCTGACAACATTACATTTCAGATTTCAGTGTCGACAGTTTTTTTTGAAAATGAGTACTGGATTGCCGCACAGGCCAAGGGTCTAGGTTTCTGGATAGTAAATCTGAAGAGACCTCGAAATCGTTACCAGTAAAGTTGTTAAAAGATGTTTCTTCAACTAACAAAAGTTCAAAAGCGTTGTTACACATTCATCTAAATAATATTTATTTTGAAGTTTTTATACATTTCCGTAAAAAGCACATAAACAGATACAAAAAAGCTAACGAATCAACCAAAGATCGAAATGTCTACTTTTGCGGAGGCCATACACATAGTTTCAGGCCTTAAAGTTTCGTTCATTATAATTAGGCTTTTCTTAAAACTATATTACAATGAGAACTTGAGGCGAACAATTATTTGTATAAATTCGTGTGTGGTCGTGCGCGCAAAAGTTTTGCGCAAATTTCTTGTCGTGATATTCTATGATTGAATAAAAGGTTCGTTATTCGCAATCATAGGACTCGCTACAGTCTCTGACCAAAAGCTGCTAAAAGAGGCAGAACAAAAACCAAGGGCGGCCCCAGAAAATATTCAAGGAGGGGGCGATTGTTTTTTGCACTTTACTTTTTTAACTTCAATTTCTAAAAACTTTCGAAGGAGTGTTCTGAATCCCATCGCTTACCCTAATGTAATTAAAGGTGTCCTACAATTGTGTTTCCTTCGAAAGATATCCAGGGTGAGCCTTTGAACCTATCCCTAACATCATCTAAGACCGTCTAAAATTGAGATTTTGAAACTTCAGTTTGGGAAAAACTCCTTGTAGAAAGTTCCTGTCCCTATTCCTAGAGTAATAAGAAATGGGCTACAATTCCGTTTTCAAGACTTGAGTCATGAAAGAATTCCGGGGAAGAGCTCCCTTTCTTTTACCAGCATCGACTATCATGTAAAATTGCGTTTTTGAAACTGCAATATCGGAAATATACACGAAGAAAGTTCCTGTTTCTCAGTTCAAGGAGGAGCGATCGCCCCCATCTTCTCTCCTTTGTATCCTTCCTTGACAGAAACCCATCCTGTTATGACCTGTCTAAAAAGGTGTAGCGGGAAAAAAAAAATTCTATTCACTGTAGCGCGGAAAAGTTGCGATTAACCGCGCAGGGTAAGTGCTAATAAAATGTACGTAGCTACGATGCTAGTAGTAATGCAGCTAGTAAATAAAACAAAATGAAATAAAAATTGCAGTACTTTTAGAAATCTCTATTACACTACAATTCCATAAATGTTTCTAGTAACCGATATCACTTCTTCTTAAGTAACGTTGTAATGTTACGTAAGAAGAAACTGTATCAGTTACTAAAAGAGTCGCAGTTTCCTAAAGATTGTCTAATAGTACTCCCAAATATTCGCCGAATAGAAAGGCACGGTAACCGCGGAGAAGTGAGCTTCACGGATAATGTGCAAAATAGGTCTAAAAACAATGCTAATGTAAGCAAAAACTAAAAAAAAAATAAAAAAACAATAAAACTCGCATACAATTAAACTATTTCTAAGAACGATAAAAATGTTTGGAAAAAAATGTATATAAATGCTAAAAAGAGATAGCTCATCACTACTAACGGATTACACACATACGCAAAGAAATCGTACAAACAAATTAACTGAAACTGATCAAGCTATGTTTCAACACAAACGAGATTTTTTCCGAACAAAACTGGTATGTCGTTTACGCTCGTAATTAGCGTAGGTCTAAAAATCAGCAAGTAGCATAGATTTAAGAATCAAGTTCCAACTAGTCGGAAATCGGTGATCTGTGAAGGTTTGATGTCATCGGAAAGGGGGAGGGGGAGAAATAATTAGCAATGTAAAAAATTGGATTTTGCAAGTAAAGTTGAAACGGGTGTTTATCTACATTCAATTACTCATCAGATATTTTTTATGAAAGCAATCACGATTGATTATTGTTTTCACTTGACAGTAGTGAATGTTCTTTGATTTTATAGAATAAGTTTCCACTTTGTGATATCATGAAATTTAAAAAAAGTAACTATACATACTAAGGTGTCCCAAAAAACGAAAGTCGTTTTTTTAACGCATACCCTCTTATTTTTTCCCTTTTATGTCAAAACCGTTGCAAAACAAGTTTCATGCAATTTGTCCAACTTTGACCTCAAGTCGGCACGGGTTCCCTTCATTTTATTGTAATAAATTTTTTTTCTCATGTTTCTGAGGTGAAATGGAACAAAATGAAAGGTATGCATTCGATTAAAAAAATTTTTTTTCGCCATTATAGCTTGAGACACCCTAATACATACGTATCTGTAAATTTATAAAGCACTTCTAAAATTAGGTTGTAGGACACCAAAGAACTCTCATTAGAAGCTATCAATTAATTATTGCTTCAGAAAAAATCGTTTTGAAATCACAATTGTTAAATTAGAATACCAGTATACGTTAATACTGCTATATTTGTTGAACAAGTGAATTATTTTAACTGTTTACACAACTTTATACACTCCCATTTTCAGAGAATGTTGCCAAATTTAATACTTGTAATAATGACTTTCTAAGGGGCCCCTTTTGCTAGATCGCAATTTGGCCCCTTAAAGTTTTGTCAATGGGTGTAAAAAATAAATTTAAATCACTTTTTTCCCTCTCGGGCCCCTTTTCAGAGTGAGTTTTTGGTTGTGATATCCACTAGCACCCCCCTCCCCATGTTGTGGGTGTCATGCCCTTAGAAAGTATCTTAAAACAGTTATAGTTTAGTTTGTGAATTTAAAACACAATATTCAAATACTATGAGATACGGTTGACATATTCTAGAAATAAATTTAATTTTTAAAGTGTTGTGTAACTTTTTTTTAAATTCAAAACCTTATTTTTTTTTCTTTCAGTATTTGCTATTTTATCAATCTGCCACAGAATTGTACTAAAACACATGATATATACTATTTGATCTAAATTAATACAAAAATTATACAAAGACTGCAAGTCTCAAAAGCAAGAAACGCAATTTTGAAATAGCAATGTGTAAAACAGTGTTTTATGAGTTCTTTATCTTAATGTGAAAAAAATTATTCAAAAAATAAAATTTTAAACATTCCACATCACACTACTTTCTTGAATTTTGGTTTCAATTTAAAGAGGAAGCAAGCAACGTCAAGTAGAATTCCGAGAGGTTTAGAAAGATAGAAATTACGAAATAGGTCGTCATTTCTTACATGGATGCCTCCATTGCCAAATCGATTAACTTCACTTGAAAAAAAAAAAAAAAAATCCTCATTTCTGCTTCAATAGGGCTTTATCAATGCTTAGCATGTGAATTGATATTAAAGTTTTGGTTCAGAACATTTGTGACCATGTGATGGCAGAAAATGTAACATGACGGCCTACTTATTCCGATGGATAACAACATCTTCTTCATCACTTTTCCTTACTTTTTGTTTCATGGAGTTAGCCGATTTGGCAATTGAAGCGTCCACATGTATCTGACAAGGTTATATCCTTTGATATTTTCTGATAAAAAAAATAGAAAGTAACTAGTGGTACCCGCACGGCTTTGCCCGTAGTTGAAAATTAAAAGGTCATTCGGTTCGCCTGTATATTTACAAATAATGGATGACGAAATTCTCGCCAATTGGCTATGTTCATTCGCTCTCCCATTCCACGGCATGATAATTTCGTAATTTACTCGTCCATTTTATGATAATTTTGCTCTGGAAAATGTTCTTAAAATTGAAATAGAAAAAGAACAAAATGGATTTTCGAAAAATCGCTTCGAGGTGCACACTCCCATGCTACAAACTAACTTTGTGCCAGATTTCATGAAAATCGGCAGAACGGTCTAGGCGCTATGTGCGTCACAGAGATCCAGACATCCTACAGACATCCCAGACAGGGAGACTTTCAGCTTTATTATTAGTAAAGATAACTTGCTTCATGTCAAAAACTTTGTCCATCTTTGGGCTTCTTTACAACAAGTAGTGTCGTCCATGCTGTTTTCGTTCACAAGGGCTCTACGTCGGTCACTGCGCAGTTCTTGGAAGACCATGGTGCAAGGTTTCTCCAACAAAATGAGTTTTTTAAAAAATAATACTATACACTTCGGAATTTGTGTAACGTTAAACCTATTAACCATGGGAACCTTGCACATTCTTTTTCATAGTGTAAGAAGAAAATGTTTATTTTCAAATTCTTTTTGTAAAGATTTTTTATGAATCAAATTTACCAAGCTTGCTCAACAGTGCATCAGTTACAACTAGACATGCACCGAATATTCGGTTGGCATGTCATACTGCATACTTGGCAGGCAAATTGAAAATTCGGCTCGAACGAATGTTTTATTGTTTAGCACCTGAATAGTAAGTAAATTTAAATATTCGGCACTTGGTAAAGAAACGCATTTTTTTTTATAAATGAATGAAAGTTACAGTCTAGTACCATAGTAAACAATGTATTCAAATTGTTATTTACTAATATCGTCACATTCAGAGTAATATTAATACTTTTTAATACTAAAGAAAGACTTTAATGTTAAATTATCAGTTATTATTATCAATTTTTCTGTCACCAAAGAGACTAAAATGGAAGAAAATCACTCGAATCTGATATTTTAAGCAATTTTGGTTTCTATAAATGCAAGATTATACAATGCGTTATCATGATTATGTGTTAAATCTAGACATATTTAACTTGTTGCAAGTACGGGACATTTAATTCAATGTCCTAAATTCTTACTTCATCATTATTTTACAGAGACAGAACTAGATTTCAACAAAACTATTTATTAAAAACAAATTAAAAGCATGGTTAGTTTACACACGCGTGAAGAAAATGAAAAAACAAGTCCTGATTACCACAACACTGGCAGTTTTATACATTCGACAACACTGTTGCCACACCAAAAATAAAGGCATTCGAAAAATAGAACAAGGTTAATTTACATAAACACTAAATAAACAACATTAGTAATTTAATATGAACAGAAAACATTGAGAATATTCTGCAATTAAAATTCTCTATTTTCAGTTCCAACATTATGAGTAATCAAGTCATAGGTCAAGAAATACAGAAATTATAACGTTGTGCTAAATTGTAGATAAATCAAATTAGCCATTCAATATATTATTTTGTTTATGCTTTAGAAATGATTTATTTGATTTTTATTTCTTTTAAGTTAATAGTTATACTTAATGTAGGGATGTATGTTAAATAGAAAAGCATTAACGTTTCACAAAAGACACAAAGTAGATGACTATTTTCTACTTTATGTTCGCTTATACAATCATTACAACTAAAAGGATTTAACCAAGTATTCGGTATTCTACCGAATATGGTATTCGGTGCATCTCTCGTTACGACAATGCGTTTCGAAATTGTTCATTAAAAAAAAAATATTTTAAAGACTGAAAGGTGGAAAATAAAAAAGCATGGCATAGATCCTTTAAGCAGAAAAGCTCAGTCTATATCACTAATTCCTTCAATTATTTCCTTAATAAGTATAGATAAGCAGACAAAAGCGAAGTAAAACAAATTCATGTTCACTCTATCTCAACCGTCTACCTTTAGAATTTGAATTTTGTGGGTTTAAAAATTTAAGTATGTTAATTTTTTTCCGTTTTTATTTACTAAATTAAGATTCATATACAAAAATAAACAGAAATTTTGTTTAATAAAAGTTAAGTAAATTATTTCTTTTTTAATGAAACTTAAATATGGTGTTATTTGTATATTTAATAAATTTTGAAAAAAGTTAAAGTGGTATGTTGTTGTTTTTAATAAATTGGAAACTTGCGGCAATGTTTGAAGAACAAGAGCGAGAACTTTTAATTTAATCAACTTGGATTAAAAATATATATTCGTGTTCATGAAAAATCACTTTTTCTTTTAGCAAAGCTTTCTCGAAAGGCATGAAATGAAAATTTAATTCAATTACTGTAGTTTAGAAGCGTAAAATTTTTCTGTCCGAAATATTTTTGAAAACTGCAATTTGCAACTCTTTGATACTCATAGTTACTTTAAAAAAAAAAAAAAAACGTAGTTTATGTGAAACAAAACATTTAATAAAATTTCTGCAGTTTGGAATGAATGAATTTAAAAAAATGGACATCTATATACAGGGTGTTCCGTTTTAACCTGCAAGACCTTTATTTTCGCAACCGTTAGTCCTACATGCATACTTCCAATTGCAAAAATGTTCAAAATCAGATGCGGGGTTAAGATATTGAAAGTTTGAAGCAAAAATAACGAGCTGATGTGTGTGCATCACATGACTTCCTTTTACGCCAATTTATTGATAATATCGCCTTGGAGTAAGCAAGGAAACATTAAATATATTCACTTCAAGTTTCTTGCGAACCTAGGCAAAAAACGTTTTACACAGATTTTTTCCCCCATTATAGGCAATTTTAAAGTGATTCAGTGGCTAACTCTTTAAATATCACCAACATTTTCCAAATTAAAACCAGACTTAACAATACTTTCTTCTATATATTAGATATAGAAAAAAGTGAAAATTAAAAAAGAAAAGAAAAAAAATCGCCAAATTTTTAACTAAACTTGGCGGCCAAAAGATTGGCGATACATCGCTAGGTGGTTGACAAATTATAACACTTGAGTTAGCATTGAAATTAACAATGATTGTCCCCCAAAAAGAGAAAAAGACCAACTTAGGAACATCCGAATGCAACCAAAACGGAAAGTGCACAACTAGACCCTACTAAGAGTTTACGTACCAAATTTCACTTTTCTAGGACATACCGTTTTTGAGTTATGCGAGATACATACACACATACGCGCATACGCACATACATACGTACATACGGAGGTCACGGGAAAACTCGTTGTAATTATCTCATGGATCGTCAAAATGGATATTTGGGTGTCTGTACGTTCCTAGGATATATCCAAGCGTGGTCGGGTTGAAAAAAAAAAAAAAAAAAAAACTCAGCATTCATTCGGGGTGAGCAAAATGGAAATTAAGTCTGCTTTTTGAGTGAAAATTTTTTTACGAGTACAATACTTCCTTTTTTGTAAAAAGAAGTAAATATGAGTCAAAAAATACAAAGTTTAACTTTTTATACGGGCCCTAGGTCTCCTAACTAATATTTAGAGAAATAATGTCCATTGAAAACTATTACTGACACAAAATACTTGACGTTTGTGCGACCAAAACTCAAGAAGATATTCCAGTTTAAAGCTTTAATGGACTATACGGAAGATAAGATCGAAACTTATCGCCCTTTCAGAGGAATGACTGGTCGTCGAAATAAGAAAAACGAGGGTATTTATATTTTCCATTGCTATTCAAAAATAAATGCAAATGTTACGCTGTGACACGCAAAAACACACTGCAAAACCTCGAGCAATTTGAAAAACCACACTATGCACACATATAATTTAAACACTTGTTAACCGCTTTATTTTCCCCCGAAAAGTGTTACTGACGGCGAGTGAAAAGTGGTGTAAGTCACAAAACGCTGCGTTTCATATTTTGGTGAATATTAGTCGTACTAATATCAAAATTTTTGTGTTGAAATTATTTCTCAATGGAGATTTTTTTCTCTGAATATAAGTTAGGGCAGTGTTTCTCAACCGGTGTGTCTCGGCATACTGGTGTGCCGTGACAAGTTCCTTGCTGTGCCCCGGTATTTTCGGAGTTGTAGAAAAATGAGGAACAGAGATGTATTTTACATTCATTACACCGACAGTTCGTTTATCCCATCCAGAGACCGCAGTTTCGTCTCGTTATGAACTCATCAGTCTGAAATAAGAAATAACCGAGCTGGAGCTGATGTCATCTCCTCGTGTAGTTTTGCCTTAGCCCTGGCTTAGGGGCGGTAACTTACTGAATAGAGATGTATTTTAGCTGCGCAAGAGTTTAGATAAAATCTTGCTAGTTTAATTTGCAGAATTGCATTGAAAACTGAATACCAAAGGTGAAACATTCATTTTACGTAAAGAAATTATACAGGGAACAATAGGTTCCGATGCAATGAATGAGGTGGATAGAGTGTCAATTCCATACGATGTTGTCAGGCATCGAATTAATGAGATAACGGGTGAAATTACAAAAAAAGGTTGGTTCATAAACCACAAATAGCTGGTAAAATTTTATTTCAAGTTGATGAATCAACTTACATTAAAAGAAAACTACTTTCATTAATGAGGACGGCATTCAAGATCATTATACTTTCCGAAAAAACTTTCTCAGCTTGCAATTGGGGATGAAATGTTCAACGTTACAGCTAAATAAGTAAAAAGCAACAGGATCCAGTGTTAGAACTGCACATGCGATTGCAGTGATGGAGCAGTTGCAATGACAGGGACTTTCGAAGAGACCGTATTGAATGCAAAAAATCGAATTTAAATTTTTAAATCAATTTGTGGTGTCAGAACTTTTGGGCATGATTCAAGTTTAAGCAGTACTTCTTGTTGACTGTCATAGAACAATGTGACGTCGTTCGTGATCCGTTAGCGCATCAGCAAGGAACTTTCTTTTAAAAGCACGAGAAAAAGTTATAGACTTTAGTTGCGATAGCCCTTACTAGGGTTTAGCGAAGTGCTTTGGTCGCATATTGGATGTTAGTAAACAGAGTACCTAAAAATCTCTGTTTACGTTGTGCATGACTGTTGGTTTCCATTTTAAAGATGACATGGGATTCTAAGCAATGGCACTTTTAAAGAAAAAATATCATGTCTTGATTCTCGATTTAAAAACTTCATGTAGCTGTCCCCAACATTCAAACATACAGCCGAATAGAAAGTGCCACTTTGCATCAAGACTAGCACAAGTGTCTTAGTTGTGTGAAGTGAAAGTTCCGTACCTTAGAGCCAAAGGGACGTAAGTCCAAAGAATGCGATTTTCTGTTTTTTAGCGCACTGTATGTAGAAGACTATTCCACATCGAGCCATGTGAACGTAATTCTTAAAAAAAAAAAAAAAAATCCTTTTCAATTTTTCCCCAGGGTTGAAAGAGCCCGTCTCCCAATCTTTGCATGAGCCAGAAAAAAAGTTTTTCCTCTATAAATGTAAAATTACCATAATGTGACTTACGTCGTTCTGGCTCTGAGGTACAGAGTTTAGGACTTTCTGGCCGCAATAAGCACTAAAATTCATGTTGAACTTCATTTTAAATTCTAAAGAAACTGAAACTTGTGTGAAGTGAAAGTTTCGGACTTTCGGGCCGTAATAAGCACTAAAATTCATGTTGAACTTCATTTCAAATTCTAAAGAAACTGAAATATTTAAAAAATATTTCACATATTTAAAAGATCAATTGTCGTATCCTTATGGAAACGCTGCTCTTTTTTTTCTCTCTTTCTTGTCTTGACTTTGGAATACTGAAAGCATTGTTCATATTGACATATAAAATTAAGATCATTGTGCCGCAAGGATTGAGGCCGTAAAGCGAAAAAGGTTGAGAAGCACTGAGTTTGGGGAACAAGGGCCCATAGAAAGCTAAATTTCTTATTTTTTGACTCGTTTCTATTTTCACTTCAAACTTTCAATACCTTATTTCTGCATCTGATTTTGAAAATTTTTACAATTGGAAGCATACATGTAGGACTAACGGTTGCGAAAATAAAGGTCTTGCAGGTTGAAACGGAACACCCTGTATATTTGCATTACTTCTTGAGGTGCAGCGGTCAGGGTCACTTCATACTAAGAGTTTCACTTTGGTTATAGACCAAATATTTTAAAATTTCTTTTAAAGTTTAAAGTGTACCCTTCGAGACCTCTTTCTCTCCCCCCCCCCCACACACAAGGAAAATACTTTATGATGAATTTTGCATACGCTCTCAATGTTATCGACTTTGCTTTGAGTGTAGAAATATGCAAAAAAAAAAAAAAAAAGACGTGATATAGATGTTTTTATTGAACATTATATCTATACCTTGAGAGATGAAGAACACTTTATCTATTTTTATTCAAAATCAGGATCTAACATGTAAGCATCATTTCCCTTAACTCTTACTTGTAATGTTGTTCATATTTGAATCAATAATATTATAACAAAACAATTTTCATCTTAAATGACAACCCAGTGAACAAACAACCACGGAAAAAACCTTTAAACACATCTCCTGGAAAATTTTGTTTTTTTGACAAAGTGCCTTTACCTCCCTAGCATGCAAATTTCAAAGACGCTGTAGTTTTAAAAGTATCAAATTTTGAAAAAGCTTTTTTTCCACTTCTCTATCGTCAGCATGTGATTTATGCCCCCCCCCTCTCCGTATTAGGAGCCCGTTTGTAACTGAAGAACTAATCTTCCTATTCTTATCTGAAAGTTTTAAATTCAAGAAAAGGTTTCGATTTCCCCACAGGTTTTTAGTAATTGATAATAATTAATTGAAAGAAATAGAAGGCCCCATTTTAATCTTAACTACGTACTTTTCTTATTTTTCTTCATCTTTTCTGAAAAGAAATTGAATAGGAGGAAAAAGTATTTGCTCAGCAAAATTACAAGCAAATAAAGTAGAAAGTAAAATTGTGGAGCTATCAGATTATTTGCTTTTTTTTCTTCAACTTCAGAAGTCTTTTAAAAAGAAAAGAGAAGTAAAGAAAGAGAAAGCAAAGGTTAAAGAAAAGTTTAGAACAGACAATTCAAAATTGCTCTTTCTTTATTTTGCTTCAGGAAAGAAAAAAAACGCAGAACAAAGGAAGATCCTTTTTAAATGTTATTCTAAAACTTAGGTCATTAAGTAGTAAAGATTCGATTCAAAAACTGGCATTAGGCTTTTGATTGAAATGGAAAAAAAAGAATAATCAGCATTCTGTTTGAGATAATTCATTTTGGTTTTATACTAAAATAATGTATCCTTCAAATATTTTAATATTTGATCTCTCTGTATTCCCTAAAAAGGTTAATATTATTATTGCATTTTTTTAGACTGAGCTCCCTATTGCTAGGGTTACCATGCGTCCAGATTTCATACCATTTCCCGGATTGATAACTGGACTTGAAAAAATCCAGATTTAAAGTTAATATTCAAAAACTGTTAATATATGAGGCAGTGAAAAGCAAAGGGATGCAAGTGGACATTTTCAAGTTTTGAGAAAAACGCGTATAAGCGTATAAAGATTACGTCCTAGGTAGGCTTTCACTGAATTTTTTTCCTAAATCATGCTATACAGCAGCACCTACCAGGGATACTAGTACTATCTCTTGCCCCAAGACAGAGTAGGGGTTCACCTACCACGTGTACTGGTTATCTCCTAATTTTTTATTTTGCCACTTGCATCCCTTTGCTTCTCACTACCTCATATGTATTAATGATAGTTACGTTTAATATTTTTCTAATTTTCAGTTCAATCTATTTTCGTCAATAAGTTTTATAATGCTGGATTCGTATCAGTTTTATGATTCATACTTACCCAAATTGACAGAGACTGAAGTAATGTGTTAAATCTAAGCCGGAAAAAGTGCTTAGGAAACAGACAAACTTTTTCTCATAATTTACAGGAATATTCTGAGTAAGATGGCTTCTGAAAGAACTACAGTGAAGCACCGTTTATACGTTTTTGAAGGGACTCTATGAAAAAAGCGTACAAATGAAAAAACATATAATAGACATATGTTAATGTGAATTAGATTTTGAAGGGACCACTTTAAAAAACGTATAATTGATAAAAACGTATAAAAGAAAAACGTACAAACGGGTGTTTCACTGTAGTCACAAATGTAATTTTTAGTCTCCCATGCAACTCGGGGTCCCGAGTTTGTTTAACTTTGCCTGTTGATCAGTTTGCCTGTTAGTAACTGAATAGTTTTGAGGTTTTTAAATACCCATTTCCAAAAAGATAAAAAATTTGCGCTTACATTTTGTTCTCGAGTAAAAAACATGAGAGTTTACTTCTTAAATTGTTATTCTTTAGCAGAAAGAGGTATTGGCATGATTTTATTTTAATATTTAATCGTATTAAAAACATATTTGATTTTTAATTATGTTTGAATAATTGAACATAATTTGTGTAAAGGGGTTTTAAATTTACATAGCACAAAAGAAGTTTTAAAATTATATAAAGCTTTATAAAATGTAAGAATAATCAAATGTGTTTTCTAGCCAAGTTTGATCAAAATTGCTCGCACTTCTCATTATGATGAAGCATCTTAAACAAAGTCATACTGCGGTTTCATTTTACCCATACATCTTAATTATTACATACTAGAAGTACCGCCACGGCTTTACCCGTAGTAGAAAATTAAAAGGTCATTTGATTCTCCTGTATATTTACAAATAATGGATGGTGAATTTCTCGTCAATTTGTTCGCCCATGTAACGGTTCCACGCTATGATAATTTGGTAATTTAATCGTCCACGTTAAGATAATTTGCTCGGTAAAATGCTCTTAAAACTAGAATAGAAAAGGAACAAAATCGAATTTTCGATAAATGGCTTCGAGGTGCACACCCCAATGCCAAATTTCATGAAAATCTGCCGAACCCTCTAGCCGCTATGCGCGTCACAGAGATCCAGACAGAGAGAGATCCAGAATAAGAGACTTTAAGCTTTATTATTAGTAAAGAAAAGATTGAAAACAGGCTGGAAGACACATTCTGTAAACTAAATTTCGTTCTCGTTTTATTTTTTTAACAGTTACATATTAATCCCTCCCTTTTTTGGAGACTGAGATGAATTATCGTCCACCCTGTTGAGGACATTTTGTCTTCACTTTATTTTTTTAACTCTTACTTCTCTTTAGCACTCTATTTTGGAAATTGACTTGAAATATCGCCTACCCTGTTAAATTTATTCTATTCTGATCTGTCTAATCACTTTAGCCTAGGTTATATGCACGAAGAAGTTATTAAAATGTGCATATAAATGTGCCCCAAAATACCTAAAATGTGCATTAAATATTAATAAATATACATTGATAACTGTTTTTCTTGCGCAGAGAAATCTTGCCACAGTTGAACAAAAATGATTCGTCTTTCTATTTTTGCATTTTTTTATTAAAGTTATAAATATGCATTTAGAAAATCGTTATCACAGAAAATGGTATGCACCGTATCTTCTTTTATTGAAACAAATCACAATGTATATCAATTAAGGTTTTCTCTGGTTAGTTATTGTCTTTTTATCATTTAGTATCATTTCTAAACATGAAAATATCTTTTCATCTCATACACATGTCATTCGACAATATTTTAAGTAACTTCGTTTTGTGCCGACATTTTCTGTTTTTTTCTCGATTAAATTAATTTCCATCTGATGATATAAAATCTTATCTGTGTTCAGAAATCGAATTTTCACGCACTCAGGTTCAGTGCTTTATGCAGGATTCTAAAGAATAACATTATAGTTTTTCAACAGAAAAAGTTTAGTCGGTCAGACTCATCAAACGTGTCCGAAGCTAAATTCAGGGGCGGTTTGTTCAATCTTCCTTTGTATTGTTTCTTTTTTTAATCGCTACCGGAAGAGGGAAGATGTAGAATTAATTCCTCCACAAAATGGCTTTTCAAGTTTTGTCCTTTGTAAAGAACGTAACATTAAAAAAAAAATCTTTAAGTCAAAAAACCGAATATATATATATATATATATATATATATATATATATATATATATATATATATATATATATATATATATATATATATATATATATATATATATATATATATATATATATATATATATATTAAAAATTAATTATGCATTACTATACCGTTATATGCACATAAGGACAAAAGAAAAAAAATATGCAATCTTATAGGTGCATATGTTTTCACATATGATCTGGACTCTTGTTATTAACCATTCTGCAAACATACTATTGTCGTCGTTGTATGTTTTGAATGCCATCCATGATCACCTCATTTTGGGAGCTCCTTTTCTGTATCTACATTCTAGCGTAGCTTTATCTTGATGTTCCTATTTGAGTAAGAATTCTATATCATTCCTGAAATTATTCTTTTTTCGTTTTATCTTTTACTGTTCTACCCCCCCCCCCCTCCCCATCGTTGTTGGACACAGACCGTTCTTGACCTAAATTTTTACTTCATTTCTTCTTCTTGTTGATAAATTTTTATCACCACATTTTGAAAAATAAACCACTATTGTCATCTGGAGACGGAATTTCGTTATGGTTCTTCATTATGGTTGAAATGTTACTTTTTTACTGCTCTATTTTGGAAAGTAACTTTTGTAATGAACTGTTCTGGAAGCTAAACTTAAAACTCGTTACATTTTAAGAACTAAAGTTCTGTATCACACTTCTTTTTAGACACGAATAGTGTTCGTCTTTACATGGAAGCAAACTCGGTCTTTTGTTATTGTAAAAGCTAAATTTATCACCTCTCTCTCTCTCTTTTTTTTTAAACTGAAATTAACTCGTCATCTACTGGTTTTTAAGACCAAACATTGTCTGTTCATAAAGCTGAAATTCTTTGCAGCTCAGGAGCTGTCTTCTTTATATTCCTCTCAGTCATTCGCTGTTATTATCATCTTTTAGAAACATTAATTTGTTATTTCCCTGCCTATTTATAAGTTACCGCAAACCGGGGTTACTTGACACTGACGGGGTAACTTTGTAAAAACCTGTTTTTTATTTTTGAACCGTTCTGGCGGGCTTAATTTTACAATTGGCGACACCCTGGTGGTCTGAGGGTTTCAAGAATCAATTTTCAGAGTGCGCTGACATCGCCAATTGATTGAAACAGTAAAATGGTTTTGGCAACACTGATTTATGTGTTATCCGTGATATCAGCTGTTTTCAGTTTGTTGTCCTCCAACCTTTTGAATTTGGGTGAGTTATTTTCTGATTACACAACTATTTAAGATGATTTTGTCTTTTTTTTTATTTCTGTAACTCAATTCTACGATTTACTATGAATTAAACATAAAACAACACAAGTTGAAGGGGTAACTTTGATACATGGGGAATTTTGAACATGGCCATGGGGTTACACTGAGAATGCAATATTTTCAGTTGACTTGAAGCCATAGATCAAAGACTGCTGTGAGTGCACCTTGGATAATGTTCGCGATACGAGAAAGATCTCATGTGCCTCATTTATTTTAAAAAGTTTGTGATTTCTGTACCTATTCTTAATTTCTTTTCGAGCGTTTATAATTTTTGAATCTATTCTTTTCAAGTTCTAGTTCAAGTTCTTGTTCTATTTTATTCTAATCAAGTGAAGTTACCTTGATATTTTTTACTGTCGAAATGAAGAAAAACGTTACGATGGCTGTGGTTTTACATTTAAAAATTACGCTTGATGTGATTTCAAGCTTTTTTCAACTGATGTTTTATAATAAAAAAAGTTTCCTATGAATTTCTCTCTTTTTAGTTTGATTCAAACTTGATTCCTGCTAGATGAGCATGCTTAGAGTGGTAGGAATCACTCTACGGGCCTTAAGAACCATTTTTCATTTAAAATCAGCTTTTTGAACCCCCCCCCCCCAAAAATGGAAAAATTGAATTTTGTTATTAATAAAAAACTCACGCTATCTTTTGGATGGGGTAACTTTATTAGAAACCACCGAAACAGTCGTTTTAGATAGAGAAAACACGTTGTTACAAAGTAACACCGGATGATGGGGTAACATTAATAAAAAAATGACCCCCTCCCTCCCTATTCAATATAACGAAGAATTTCAAACGGCAATTTGAAGCTGAGATGTTAAGCTATCGTTTGGTTCAAGAATTGTTAAAATATCTTGAAAAATGAGGATGCTACAATACAAAATATGCGAAACCTGTATCAAAGTAACCCCGGTTTACGGTATCGACTCGTAAACAGTTCATTTCAGAATTAATAACGCATCATTTAAGTATCACTCTTCCTTTTTTAAAAGTGATTGTTTTAGAAACAGAACTTTTTTTTCCTTAATTACTTTCTTTCTTAGAAATGGATTTTCATTTATAACTTTTTTCTTTTTAAGAATTTCCTTTTGATACAAAACTTGTTATTGTGCTTCTTACTAAGAAATCGAAATTGATAAATGATTTCATTTTGTCGTCGTGGCTTTTTTTTTTTTATAGCTTTCTGAATGGTAGTCACCTAGTCACATAATTCACTGCCATTGCTTGAAAACAATATCGAGAAAACGCATGTTTTGTAGTAAATGTTATTGTCTGTTTTTTTTCACATCTAAAAATATAGTGTTTATTTTAATTTGTTTCTTTTCTTTCGTGTTTTTTTTAATTCTTTTGGGTTGGATATTGTTTGTATTAATTAGTTTATTCCTGTAAATTTTCAGACTATTATTTTCTTAAAGTAGTTAGTTAGGGTAATTATAAATTATCACTCTTTAATTTATGTATGATTCAGTTATTTCTCGTACCAAAGGTATTTGAAGGAATTCATTTTTCATTTTGTCTACTTTTAAAGACGTGTTTGCATAAAAATACTTTCTTTAACCGTATCGTTCGTTTAATAGGGCACATTTCTGCCTATTTTAATTGTTTTTAATAATAATTGCTTCATGTGATACGACATAAGTTTTCAAAGGTTACAATTTATTAGTGCTCTTTGTGTATGAATAAAAAATTGAAGAGATAGAGTGAAATTTATGCAAAATTAGAACTTTTATAGTCACAGAGTAGTCAACGATACGTTAAAGAAATTCCAAAAAAAAAAAGAAAAAATTTAAAAACTTAAAAAATGTTCAAAATTTGGCTGTAATACAAAGTTGCAAGAACTTTAATTCGTCAGAAATCAATTATTCTTTTGCAATTTTTTCTCATTTATTTCCATTCTCAAGGAGACAAAAATTTCGTAACTACCTTTCACACTTTAATTTTTGATAAGTAAAGTTCATGACAAAGGGGAAAAAAACTCCTTCAAAATGCTTCTGTCACCATGGTTGTTGATTTGTACGTAAAAATGACCTTTTAAGTTCAAATATGACCACCATTTTCCTTCATCACCCACCACTTTCCTGAAATTATTCCGCCTAATTTTTTCAGTTCTATAGTTTGATACCATATATTTTTATTAGGCAGGGAAGGGAGTAATTTATTAACCATTACCATTCTTATGAGGAGCTAGAGAGGTGAAAAGTTCAAAAGCATGAACGTTTCTTCATGCTTTTGCACTGAGATGGGAGATACATGGTTTACTACCACTCACAAAACTAACTTCTCCGGTCATGATCATCCTTAATACTCGTAAAATCCAAATGGACAGATTTTAATTTGTCGTGAAAACATTTTCATTTTTTAATGCCTCTGGTGGATATGCGCAACTTCATTATTCATTGTGTTAATTGAGTTTTGGGAGATAAACTCAATGGCAAGCATCCAACCTTAGTTTTTTGAGATAAAGAAATATAGCTTTTGTCTGTATTACTTTATCGAGCTTAACTGAAACGAGCTGATATGCACCAAATGACTCCCTTTTAAGTCAATTAAATGATAATAGTGCTCTTGGAGTAAGCAAGGAAACAGTTTAAATATTTCCCTCCCTAGTTTGTTCGGAACCGATGCAAAAAAGCGTTTTACAGAGATTAATTTTCTTAACATCGGCAATTTTAACGTGATTCAATGGATTAATATCTAAATATCAACAAATTGAAACCATATTCCAAAACTATTTTTTTTCGCCAAATTTTTTGCCAATTTGACGATATATTGCTAAATTGTCGCCAAATTATAACATCACTTGAGTTTGCATTGAAATTATTTATAATTTTGCCCAAAAAGGTAAAAGACTGCTTTAGGAATATCCGAATGCAACCAAAACGGGAGGTGCACAATTAGATCCCACTCAGAGCTTAAGTGCAAAATTTCAACGTTCTACGGGATACAGTTTTTCAGTTATGCGAAATACATACGCATATGAATAGAAAAAACATACGTACGCATATACATACGTACATACAGCCGTCATGAGAGCACTCTTAATTAACTCGGGTATCGTCAAAAGGAATATTTCGGGTGTCCATACATTGTTGTTTTGTGCCAACTAAGCTGGCAATTTGGAGTGTGCCGTTTCACTTTCCCAACTGTAGCATAATTTGGTGTGAAGTCCAACTTTCATAGTACACACACGCCATAAGGGCCCGTTTATAGGGTAGGCAACCATTCACTCAAAGAAAACTCAAGGACAGGAGAGAGAAAGTACATCCATGCCCGAGCCGGTATTCAAACACGGGACCTTTCCATCGCAGTCAAGCTTCTCTAACCACTAGACAAGGCGGTCGGGGTCCATACGTACTACGATACATTCAGCCGCCGTGCAGTCGGGCCGAAAAACAACATTCATTCGAGGGTGAACAAAATGGAAATTTAGGCCGACGTTTGAGTTAATTTTTTCCTTGGATACAATACTGCCTTTACTATGTAAAATGAAGTAAAATTACATTCTTATCATTATTTTTACTCCCACGCCATGCTAATGATTTATATAACATAGCGAAAAAAGAAATTAGGTTTTTATCTCTTTCTCCGGAAGATTTATTTTTAAGCCATATTGCCAAAAATAGTAAGCATTTAGATAAGTTAAGTAAAGATATTTAGGTAAGTACTATATTGGTTCGGGAGCAGATTATAAAACTTGCAGAAGTGGCATTGTTTGATTTTTTTGAGATATCACATTGCTTATTGTTCTCATTTGACTGTTTTGGCGTCCTTTGATTTTATTTTCCCTCGGCCTCCCACTGCAGCACCACCGTTGGCCGACCTCACGATGCTGCTCCTCTAGCGAAAATCGTTTCCAGGTTGCGTCCATGTCCTACACACACACGCACGCATACATGCGCACCTACACACACACACACACACACACTTACGCATATGCACACACCTACACACGCACTCACACTCATGCCTGCACACAGACACAAACCCACACACACCTATATACACACGCACACGTGATTGCGAAAAACATAATTTGAATTCAAGTTGTCAAAATTCAAATTAATTAATTTTTTTTTCTGTTTTCTGTTTTTTTTTTCTTTTCTTTTCTTTCTTTTTTTTTTTTTTTTTTGAGGATTCACATCAAAGAGGTATTTAAATGCTTAAACTATCATTGGAGAACCTTGACCTACTGTCATCCTTCACGTTGGAATCCAACTGCTAATAAAAACCTTATGCAAGAGAAAAAGTACTCTAACAGTTGAAGATGTCCAATTGAATAAATGTTGTTCAATATTTGCAGACTATTTTTCCGACGTTATTCATAATTTCCAATTAACCTTCGCTTTTTTTATGTGTGGGGAGGGGAATTATGTAAACTATTTACGACTTTCTTTTGAAATTCCAAGCACTGTGGTAAAATCCCTCCCAGTGTTGGCGATGTTAAAAAATATGAATTGAAAGGCAGGAATGACAACTGTTGTAACATGTTTGGTTTGTAGGTTGGCGTTACAAAGCAAAATCAATTCTATACATGTGATGAATTGTTAGCTTAAGTATTTTTGATCATTTGCCATTTAATCCTCTAGTGATTTTTATTCTTTCTGCTGACCACTAATCAAATTTCATTGGTTTTCATTGGAGTCTTATATTTCTTGACTTTTTGGAAAGAATTTTAATGTGTTTCAACTTTGACGCTGGAATAGAATTTGCTATCATCATAATTTGGTTCATAGAGCATAACACTTAAATGTAGGAATGTGTTTATTCACAAACAATGTCTGAAATACATTAAGAACTGCATTATTAGTAGCATTCTAGCTCTGTTTACAATGTACTCAGCTTTTGTCCCCTAAAATCAGAGCTTGTGCTTTTGCTTGTGCTGGTTGGGGCATGATGCAAATGGAGGGTAATAAGTTGCTTGTACAACGAGGGCACGCAAAATCTTAAATATGGGTATTCTTGTAAGAACTGTTGCACTTCCCCCCTCCCTAGGGAAAGTTCTGAATGCTCAAGCTTTTACACTTGTGTTATTGTTTAGTGATTTCGATTTCCAATCTATGAATACTCAGGGCTGCACAGTCAGACAAAAATTAGACTCTGACTCCTAAAATTTCAAAAACTCCGACTTTTTTACCCCAAATCAGTCCGAACCCGACTTCACGACGTTGATTCTTTTATCTTCCTTAAAATCAGTCCGACTGCACAATTCCGGGCTCCTCGACAGTTCTGCCAGAAGTCGGATTGAGAGGAAAAAAACAAAGATTCTGACTTCTGGAATTTCCAAGCCTTCGACTCGCACTCCTCCACTCCAAAATATGCCCAACTGTGTGAATATCCAGTGTTTTAAACCTTTTTCAGGACAGCGAATGTTCTACTTCCATTGATGGAGTAACATTTGATTCTGCGAGGTATGCAACTCCTGTTTTGTGTTCTTCTATAGCTTTTCCAAAGCTCCAGGAAAACACGGACAGCCAGGGACGTCCAGAACATAAATTTTTGGGAGGGCGGAAATTCTCAATTTGCCGAATGGAAGTTCAAAATTTTCCATAATGATCATTTTGTCGAATGCAACTTCAAAATTCGCGAATAATGATAATTTTACCGAATAGAACTCAAAATTTTGGGGATCGATGACAGTTTTTCCGAATCGTCAACAACGTTTGCCGAATAAAGAAATTTTTGGCAGGTCATAGTGACGTCCCGTGACCTCTCGTCGGAATGCTCCTACGACCTACGGGCATCATACAAATGCTCTCAGAGACATTATTGTGGTTTAACGAGATATTTCCCTCAGGAAAGACCCCAGACATTCCCCGAAGAAAGAGTCACTGCTGTCGAAGCAGCCAAGAATTCCGTTCGAAAGTTTTTTGTCCCCACTTCGACGGAAAGGGTGACAGGTGCGACTTCTATATTCGTTCGAGTTCTATTCCGGGATCGCGTCTCCGCTCATTCACTTAGATCTGTGCTCGATAAACGCTTGATGGGGGTAGTGTCGGTCATCATCAGATGTTCTTATGAACGCTTTTTTTTTTTGCTCTAATGCATCCGTCTTGATGTCTAATCTTCAGCGATTAGAAATGCTGGGCAAACTTCAAGGACTGTAGGAATCCACATGTTTTTTTGCTAGTCGTTACCTCTGAAACTTAACGGCTGCTTTCGTTTTCTCTCTCCATATATATCACATTCCAGGTTCTCCCGTACCTACCACTATTTGCGGTTTAACCGGTTGAATCGGGCCCTGAAGACCTGCTCTGCTTTTTTTCAAAATCTAGATTAGAAGCCAAGCAATACCTGGTCCAGCACCTCCAGAGGTATTGATTTACTTGCAGGACTTTGTGAACACGACATATTTAACGTGCATAACCACACAGGGGTGTGGGGGACAAGGTACAGCTGTTGGCCCAAGCCTGAAGGGGCTTGAGATTTTTGAAATATATGTAGGGACGTAGGGGTAAACAATATGAAGGGGACCGGTAAAAGTCACTTGTGAAGGGCCCCAAAATTTCTGTGCACGCCCCTGTAACCACCTAACTGGAACATCAGCCTTGCAAACTTTTTCAATTTACAAACTTAGGATATTCAAGACTTTTCAAGGATTCCATCTTGCGATAAGAAAAACATGTCCTAAACCTTTTATTTAATGCAGACCCATATGTTATTGGTACTTTATGTGAAGTACCATAAGTTAATCGTCCTTTTTTGCTATAAACTTTTTAAAACTTTGGGTTAATTTTAAGGATGAACTATTTAAGACGTTTTATGAAAGAAAGAGACAAAAAACAAGAACCGTAACTGCAGTTTCTCCCATCGTTTTTCTTTCATAAAACCCCTGAAATATTTTTTCTTAAAATTAAAGTAAATTTAAAAAACTGGGGCATTAAAAAAAAGGATATAACAAAAGAAAATTTCTTGTTGCTTTTAAATGTCTCATATTTTTACTTTTTTGCGCAATGTAATTTACATGCTTATATGCCCTGGGCGCCGCGCCGCACAGTGGTTCGAAACGACAAAAAAGCGGAAAAAATTCAATAACTTTGAACATTCTCAAAAAATGCTTTGGAAAATTTTTTAAATTGTTGCATGGTAATATTTATCTTCATGCTTGCTAATCGTATTCATTGCGAAACCCCGATTTGACGTCCCTCGAATGTACGTTTCCCCCACATATTACGTTTTTTATCATCAGGTCCCAGTTTTTCCGTAGACTAATAATATTAATTTAACTCGGATAGAAAGTTTGTTACTTATGAATTTCCCGCATTTTTCGTTTTCCCTTGGCAGTTAAAAAAAGAGAAAAAAAATGCTTTAAAATTAAGAAAAGTGTTTCCCTCTGTGCATTTTTAAACATAATCCACTCTGTTGAAAGTTAATCCATGAAAACAGAAACGCTTCTGCTTCATCCGTAGCTGACCTTATGGACTTTTTGAGCGCCAATGGAGATTAACAAGAGGAAACATAACTCGTCTCTTCTTTCAATCCTGCATTTAAGAGCTTAATAATAGTGAAAAACTATTTTCTTTATCATAAAGACCAGGAAAAAGCTTTGCAAAGTGCAATTCTGGAAGATGCTGTATTTACTTTGGATTCAATAACTCATTATTACTGACTATTTTCAACCTAAACGCTCGAATTCGTTACTTAATGTGTTAGAATGATCTAAATTGGTGTGTACAATAATGTTCTTTTCGTAAAATATCGCATTTTTACTTTTTATAAGCGTCATCGTAGCAAACTTGATTACTTTTTGTTTCTTTATCTGATTTTTGCTTTTTATACATTTCTTGCATTTTACGTTTTCCCATATTTTATGTTTTTGGATTTGAATTGACATTTTCCCATATTTTATGTATTTTATGTTTGATTCAGGCCTCTGAGAAACGTGAAGTCGGGGTTTCTCTGTAGTTCAAGTTTTTAAAGAAAAATATAAATTAAATCAGTCGTATGCCACACGCAAGGTTTATTTATTGCAATTGATACTCTCGAACAATATTTTCTGGCAATGTTGACAAACTGAGAACAGCTTTATACTAGAATGATTTAGAAATGGAAATCAGAAATTTCAAATGTTTAATGATTTTCTAATTTCATTGTTTTATGAACAGAATGGTTATTTAACTTTTTATATAGAATTCTGTATGAGTTTTAAAAATTTCTTTCTCCTTTGTATCTTCTTTAAAGCCAAACGGGTCCGAAAATTGTTATTTTCAGGTTACTACTGCATTGCATGTAGAATAATGCTCCGCAATAAGCCATAACAACGTAAATCTGTTTTCAAAAAATCCTCTATATTTATTGATGAATGTTTCAAAAGCCCCAACTTTCGGAAACAGTAAACAAACGTTTTTAGGCTATCCTGCAAAGTAGTGAAACTGTGACATACGCTAGTCTGGAGCATGTCAAATTTGATGACCAATTTCTTTGATAAAATTGCAATTTACCCCCGTCATACCGTTACGAGTTATTTTCTAACTTACTATATTTGCATTCGCAAATAGCGAAGATCAAACAAAAACATCTGCCACGACTGCAGTTGCAGGTGGTCGCAGCTAAAATGTTGTTGTTTATTTACAGGATGGATTAAACTATTGATAAATGTAAATTTTAGCCCACCGGAAGCCGCCGATAAAAGTATATTCCACAATACTTTTCATTATATTTTTAAGAAAATAATGTTTTTTTATTTCAGGTAGTTTTTAATTTTGATGAATTTTTAATTTTTAATTGCGATGTAATATGCATCCTATAAGTGTGAAAAACCAATCAGAAATGACTTTTATTAAATTTTAGTCCTCCTTATTGAACGAATGAATTAAAACTGAAGTATAAGGCGTACGTCCGAAAAAAGTAAAAACATAATTGTTCAACAATCTCGTCTTATTTTTTTAAAAACGAATTTTTTTTTTTTTCAAAAAACTCTTATGGAGTAAGTTACTACAACTCAAGGGCTAAGTAATTACGGCATGAAATATTTTTTACCTTAAAACTTAAAAAATGGCTATTTTTTCCGCCCTTGAATCACTGTGCGCCGCCCGCCTTGTCTAGGTTTTATAGTCAGAGAAGTCTGATTGCAATGAGAAGGTTCCGGGTTCGAATTCTGGCACTGGCATGGATGCACTTTCTCTCTCCTGTTCCTCTCCTATCTTTGTTTGAATGTGTTGTGAATGGTTGCCTACTCAATAAACGGGTGGCTTGTTAGCACTGTGGAAGTCGGACTTCACAAAAATTACGAAACAGTTGGAAAAGTGAAGCAGCGCACTCCTAACTGCCGTAATAGCTGGCACATGACAACAACAACATGCCGTAGGCAGGTGAAGGTAGCATATGCAGAAATTAGTTTTCGAGATACTTGAAGAAACGCATTTTGATTCAATAGGGTAGACCTGGCCACGTTTACGCGGATTTTTTTCAATGAATTTCGTAATTTTTATGTTCTTACCTAGGAAATTTTAGACATTGTGGTCCCATGAAGCAGTTAATGAAGTCAAAATTTGTCTACTTAGTTGTTGCTCAGCTTGTGTTTTAAACCGTACAAAAAAATGTTTCTTAACCCCAAGTCGGTTGCGTAAACTTGCCCCGAATACGGAACAAGTTTGCGCATCGAGTGGGGCATGTTTACGCATATTAAAAATGATAACAAAGAGTAAATGAAATAGATATTTAACCAAATTTAAATGTTTTATTTCTCTTAAAACTTTAAAAATAAGAAAAAATCACAAATTATTAATTAAATAAAACTTTATAGGCGAAACGAAAATCATAGGGCTTACTGCAAATTAAAAACAGAAACTATTTAGTTATCTTCTTAATCACTCTTAGATTTTATTAACAAAAAACAAAGTATTCCCTTTCGCATACTTGTCATGGGACTGCGTTTTAACATCTAGGACGTTGAACCCGGTCTTGTCCTTTTTTTTGATTGGTTGTGTGCTTTAAAACAGTAGATGCAAGCACAATTTTCTACTTCGTAAACAAAATCGTTTTCTATTTTTTACAGAGTGTACTAAATTTTCCCCTGTCGCAGATTTTAGTTTCATACTTTTTTCTCAGATGTCTTCTATTTATGCTTCAATAGAAACTTGTATCCTTTTTTTCCCCCCTGGTTCCTAAGCTTTTTTCCTACTTTTTCAAATGGTCTCAGTTGGGATTGTCCACATATGACGATGTGGAAGGCCTATTGGGAGAAATACTTGGATTATCGATTAGTCTTTTCATTATTTTGATGTCCAAAGTGGTTATGTCAGTGTTTTGAACGTAATATCTTACCATCTTTAAAATACAGAAAAGGTATTACAGGCTGAATAGTGTATAAAGTTAAAAGCGTAACAGGCATGAAGACAACACTATATGATTGTAAGCTATAAGATACGAATCTGTTACTTATTTAAAAATGAATGACGATTTTGAAAACACTAAATAACTTGAAAATACTAAAGGTTTGAAACAGTACAGAGCAAAAAACACGCCCGGGGCTCGTTTAGAAGTAAGACACAGTAGTAAAACACAGTATGAACGTGCATAAATATGCCTCGATGAAAATGCGTAAACATGCCCCGTCGGCAAGTTCGAATTTATATTTTATGTGCAACAAAATTTAGTAACTTTTCTCTCGATACAAATACAGTTCTCAAAAATGGATGAAATTCTGCTATTTTTATATATTTATCTGTTTTTAACTAAGTATTATTTATTAACAATAAACTTCAAAACGTTCAACACAAAATTTACTCAAGTTGGTAGAAAACAAAATCTCCCATCCGCATGCTAAACCGAAGTTCGACTGATTCTCAAAAACTCGCGAGAATATTTGCCAGGGAGCAGCATCAATCTGTTATGACTGTTGGCCCTCCAGTTATAACTCTATTTGGAAAAAGGGCACTGCCTAAACGTGCCCCGGTCTGCTCTACTAACAATAGGAATGTGTTGGAATTGGACGTTTTTTTTTTCAACAAAAACCAAGTAAGCAAGCTTGTACAATAATACTAACGTAAAATGGATGACTAAAATGAAAAATGAAAAATTTACTGTTACTGACCTTTACCTGCTCACTGCACTGTATGACTAGTTATTGATTTCAAGCAAAGAAGGAAAAAAAGACCAGAAAACTTTTACTACTCTGAGCTTATAATCATTTGTAAATAATTTAAAATTATGTTTTATGTGTGAAAACTCATCTAAAAATAAAATTTCAGATCCTGAGCTTCCGTGAGCCTTAAAGCAATTTAAGCTATGAGTATGTCTTCTATGATTCTATCGTGATACTAAAGGGTTTTTCTTCTTTTTTTAAAATTTTTAGTCAAACTTATTGAAATGTATCTACTGTGACCTTTGGCAAAGAACAAAATGCTTTAGAAAACTAAATACAACACGCGAAAGAAGCATTGAACGGAAAATATACCGAACAGATACAAACTGAAAGGGAAGCGTAGTACAAACTGAAATGAGAATTTTCCTCTGCAATTGAAAATATCGTGTTACATCTATTTAAATTAGCAGCGAAGTCTAGTCCTTTATATGTTCATAAAACCTAATTATTAACCTCAAGCTGAGCTCCTAAACAAAACACCCTTAAACATCAAATATTATAAACAATTTTACCAAGAAAACATTCAAAATGTTACTTTGATGACGAGTAAATAATTCAGCAGATTTATATCGAGTCCGTAAGCTTTAGTTCTTTCTACTGATAAAGAGATTTTATCGTGTTATTGATTGAGATCTTAACCATCTTTATCCGACAGATTATATTGTTCTTAGAGTCTTTATTTTCTATTGTTCATTTTTCTTGTAAGAAGATGAAGTGAACGTATAATGTGAACAAGAATAGGAGGTTGAACAGGTTTCATATTGGTCTGTGCAACATATTTTATTTGTTGCAAGAAAGGAAATAATATTAGATGAAAGATCGTCGTGTTGGAAGCTTTTTATTCATTTTCCTTCAATGGATTTGTAAAGTATCCCTGCAGTTGGCGATCAAAAAATTCTACGAAAATAATATTTTGAGCCAGAAGTTCTTCCAGAACTGAACTACTTTCGCGTATACTAAGGTCGATTTTCTGACGTCAAACTGAAAACTGAAATAAACGTGACAATGAAGTATGTCATTTGGAGAAAAACGTATCTGGTTTTGGTATTGCAGAATATAGAATGTATAATACCTTTGAAAAATTCTATAAATATTTTTTATAAGTTGGAAATCGGCCTACTGAAAATTCACATCAAGTGGCAGTTCACATTCGTGCCCCGTTCCCTTCAATTTATTTCTTCAGGTTATTAAATTAACTAAGATTAACATCTCCTATTACAGATAAAAATTAAGCATTCTGTTCAATCATTTGACATTAATTAGTTTAAAAAGTACTATTTTTATCATTTCAGTTATACGTGGGAAAAAAATCTTGCTTTTTCCAGTACAGTAGAAATTCAATCATCCAAATTAATTGAGACCACATCTTATTCGGATAAACAAAAATTCGGATCATTGGATTCCTTCCAAGAAAAGATGTTTTAATTAATTGCCATATCTGTTGAAAATAGGAAAAAATAAACTTTTTGAGGAAATTAGCTTTCAATTAAGTAAATAAAAGAGCTCCACTTTTACAAATAGGTTTTCTTACAAGTGCTGCACATTGTCAGTCAATAATAGAAGTGCACTAAGCTACTCCTAGCCTATTCTAGCTTAGTGAGCCTATTCTAGCTTAGTGGAGGGAAGGACAATAGCGAGCGTAGACCGAACCATAATTTTGGGAATCGCTGTTCGTTTCCGTCTTATCATTATTTTTTTGAAATTCTGAAAGCGATTCGGATAATCAGCCATTCGGATAGTTAGAGTTCGGATAATTGGACTACCACTATATTCTCAATATATTTTTAATCGTGAAATTTTACCTCCATTTAAATGTCATTCAGGTTAAAACTTAAACCCTTTTTTCCCCCAAAGAACGATTATCCCTTGATAATTTTATTACTTCATCTATATTGTCAATAATTCAGAGAAGATTTACGACTTTATTAGAAGAACGATGTTGTTTGTGTTTGTAACATAAAGGAACAAGATTTATAAATATCTAAACAGACCACCAAAACCTTTCTTCTAACAAGCAACCAACTAAGCAAGTCCTTCTACTGTGAGAGAAAGTTCCCCACGTACAGTCAATAAAAATCTGCAGCCGTACAAGCGCCATTAAATATTCAAAGGGAAAAGAATCATTGCGGTTTATGAAAGAAGGATTCCTGAGTCTTCTATAAGAAAACTCGACTTTATGAAATAAGTTGCTTCGCCAAAATTCTGAAATTTATGGCTCCACGAAATAATAACCCGCCCATTCATCTTGTTTCCGAGAAAATGAGATTATTTCTTATCCGTGTTGTTTTCAATGTTAAATTGATTATTACTTTTAGTTTCAGGGGAGCAATAGTCAGTGATGTTTTTACGTTTTTGAAAATTTGATTGACTTAAACGCGAAATTTCATATATGTTTTAACTTTTTTGCATTTTTTGAGGCATTGAATAGGAGATAATTTTGTTTCATAATTATATTAAATAGCTCATCATACTAGTGTAGCTAGTATTTTCTCCTAATGAGAGGTAGTCATGCAGTTTTTTAAAGTGTATGAATTGACATAGTTAGATAGACAACATGCCTTTAACTCCGTCTAGAAGTAACGAGCCTATATCCAACCAACATTGATTTTCATTATATCCTAACATTGATTTTCTAGCATCACATCAGCATTTTCTAGATTATCTAGGGTTGCAAATCATGTCAAACATAATTTTTAGCAATTAAAACTGATTTCTAAAAATGCTCATATAAGAAAAAAAAAAAAAAAAGCCGAATTAATAGCGTAGAACTGACATTAAATTCAGATTCTCAAAAGGTTTTTCTTTTTTTTCTGTAAATCTCAGACATTAAAGGATTTTATATTAGGACCGTTTTAAATTTAGCTATTTTGACGAATGTTTGAGAGTACGATTTTACGAGTAATAAGTTAAAGAACAAAATTATCAAAAAAAAAAAAAAGATTTTCTAACATATTTAAATTCTAAATAGGTAAACTATAAAAAAAATCAATAAATAAAGAAACAGCACCTTTTTAACAATATAAATGCAGCTTTGCCATTAAAAAAAGTGGTTTATCTGCTGACTTTCAGAGAGCGTACAAAACGTGGGAATCTCGCTTGCAGAAGCATACTTTGGGTGAATTCCAGAGGTAACGGAAGGACAGTTTTTACAAAAGAAATCGATGCTTTTCTGTCTGTGAGCATATTAAAATACATATTTTTCATAAACTGATGTATAGACTTTTATGCACATCATAGTAAGCTCCTAAAAAAGCCAAAGCCAAGAATTTTTTTGTCAGTAACTGTTTTTTTAAATCAAATTTAAAAAACGGTAACGGAAAGACATTTTTGCGACATGATTTTCTCGCTATCATGTTCTCCCCAAAAGTTCAGCTAAACTATGAAAGGGAAAATTCTATAAAAATTAGAGCACATACAGGAGTGTTCTATTGGTACAATTTCACATTCATTTTTTAAAGAATAATTATTCCAAGCACATAAATTATGCATTTGTTAAGGGTAACGGAAGGACAGTAACGAAGGACAAGAAGTCCCAAGCAGTTAAACTCGGTAAATTTCAACTTAAACATTTATTCAGCTAATACAGCAGTCTGAAACAATGATATCTAATGCCTAAGCCATCTGTTACCAATTCTGAATTCTTTAAGCACTCAATAATTTTATCGAAATCCATAGAACATTTATCTCCTTTCTCAGGAAACGCAAAGATCATTCCCACATTATTATGCATTCTCGAACAAGCTATTTCTTTCTATATTCAAGCTATTTCATTATCTATATGAAGAACTAGCAAAAATACCTGGCGTAGCCTGGGTCAGTAATAATTGTGAGAAACAATCGCGACTTTCATTCGTTTTCTGTTTTAAATGAAAGAACTTAAAACACCCCGCTTTGACGTGATTCACCCATAAAAGTAAAGTAGCAATAAGTATAAAGACCGAAATAGTATTCAGTTAGAAACGAAAGTACGACATTTATGCAAAACAATTTTGAAGTATTTCCAAAACATGAAATTTTACTTGTTTATAAATATTTATCAGTTATTTATTTATTTATTTATTTTTGAACAAAGTCTAAAGTTTTTTTTATACGGCTATTGAAACACAGATGATTTTAAAAAATGTAGCCACCCGTAATCCCACTATACTTGCTTTAGTTGTTTTGGGAAATTTCAATTATTGTAGGTTCTTGGTGCGATTTAAAATATTACCAAATTTGCGGTAATTGTTTTTGGATACCTTAGATAATGCTCCCCCTCCCTAGTTTGTAAAACTGTCTGTTATTAATTTTCGTCAAAGAGATATTGTCACCAAATGCTGAGATATTTTTAGTGATCATAAAATGATGCTAAAATTGTGATATTTTGGTTACATGATGAAACGAAAGCCGAGAAACATTATTACGTAGTCTTTGGCTGCAAAAACAGCGCCAGTTGAAAAGATTGCCTTCCGTTATAATTGATTTGTTATGATTAATTATTACTATGTTCTTATTTCCATGAAATTAATATATATCTTCAGTAATTGATTTCCAATTGTATGTTTGACGCATAAACTTGTTTGTAAGTGTAAGTAATAAACTAACACATATTTTGAAAAGTCTCTTTCTCTCAGAATTGGGAAAAATAGTTTTTTTCCCTATATGTTAAAGCCCAATAGGTGAAAATATCTTTATGTTTGAGGAAAAACGGATTTCATACTTGAATTCAGCGCATCCAGTAGAATAAAAGTCACTCAATACCGAACAATCAATTTTTCATGACCCGAATTTTACACTAGACGTTAAATCCCGGTTATCACAAATTTGCCATTTCAACTGCGCTTGCGCGCGGACTTAGCTTTTTGGGCTTTCTGTTTCAAGATTTCGTGTTGCTTGTTTATATAATGAATGCGATTAGAATATTTTTACAGTGATTTCGTGATACATTATATGAAACTACGGATATGAATAATTGATAATGTAAAGAGAAAAATGACACTTCAATATTTATTCGTTTGGAAATTTTTATTCATCATAAACGTAAAACATGTTGTGTACTTCAAAAATGATTGGAATATGAGTACAGATATCCGTCTTTTGCGGATATTTTACGTTAGGCGTAAACAGTTTACTATTATACATTTTTATTTAGGTTGAGGGTTCGGCTTTGTGTTTAAAAATTTGACCCTGAAAAGGGCCTTTGTTTGATAGAAAAATCAGACTCCGAATCCATTAATAATTAAAACGCAAAACTCAACCTTTACAGAGGCCTAAAAACTAAATCAGAGAAAGCTTTGCGATTTCTAATTTTTATCTGCTGCTATCTCATATTCGTTAACAAATTTAAAATGTTTGCAATTAATTTTAGTAAGAGTTTTGAAATCAGCTAAGTCTGCGCGCAAGCGCATTTGAAATGGCAAATTTGTGATAACCGGGATTTAACGTCGAGTGAATTTTGCGTAATTTTTGACAATAAACACTTTCTATTTTCCAACTGTTGCCAAAATCAAATGTTTTTTTACTTTATTCCGTTATCGATTATTGGCATTGATGAGGATAAAAATCCTAAGAAAGCAATAAATGTCATGCTTGCTGCAGAGAAGCCTTGATTCAAAATTTTTATTATGATAACTATTAACATTGCTGTTGTAAGGCAACGAATTTTCATAACAATGGGTTTTACATTTATTCATTCATTTAATGGGTAAATTACAATGGGGAACAGTAAATTGTAATTTCCCCAATCCCCCCCCCCATTATTGGAATGGAGGAAATTACAATTTACTTTTTTTAACTGAGTTTTTTTAGAAATAAATTATAGCCTATGTTGCTTCCTGACAATGTAGCTATCTATGATGAAAAAATTGTTAATGTCGGTCCAGTAGTTATGAAGCTTGCCCCGAAGAATACATACATACATACAGAAGTTGCCATTTATGTATAAAGATGTGTCCAACATTGTTCTTTGTTAATTTCTTTCCCTTCCATCTAATTAACAAAACTTATCCAAAACGTCAATGAATTTTTTGGCTTATTCTTATGATTTAATGTTTTTGATTCAGCTGTGTCTCTATTTTTATCATTATTTGTAACTGTCCTCAGTCTGTTGACTTTAAAATAAAATCTCCTTCGATTTTTTGAAGTACTTACCGTATTCAATAACGCAACTTGTTACAGGGTTCAAATAGTGCATATTTTGTGTGTCAGAATAAGGATGGATATTACTCTATCTTTTTGAAAGTTAATCTTTGAATTTACTGATCTCTTCGTAGTACGATTAACGGTAAACCAATGCTCTCTACAATAATTTCCTTTGACTTGTGGCAACAAATCTGAAAGCAGTTCCAATATTGTACTGTTCCAATATAAATTTCAAGATTTTAAGCAAAAGTTTGAATTCGCTTGTCATATCACAGACACGTCATACAAAATGATTTTCGCATGCTTAGGAGTTTTTAAGTGTAGTTTTCATGATTTTCATCACATACAGTAGAAGAAATAAAATCACGACACATTTTGAAAACAATTAGCTAAAAGTTTATTTTTAAATAAAAGCACATAAATTTCGTACAAATATTACGAATATAGGTTTTAAATATGACTACTAACTTTAAACAATAGTTTGCTTTATACTAGCATTCTAAAATTTTACCCTGTACCAGCTTATAGTTAAATGTCCTTCCGTTACCGTATTTTTTCGTCCTTCCGTTACCATTAAAAACCATATAAATTAAATATATATTAAAATCATAAATATGCCTCCTTGACAAGAGATATAATTCTGCTTTGCATAATTCTATATTCAATAGGTTCTTGGTGAACTAAATGAAATGTAGTATTTTGGTAACGGAAGGAGATCAAATTGTCACCTTAATAATGGACCTGTTGCATGGTTGGGAAAGAAAAGAAATTTTGAATTACTTACCAAAAAGTTTAAATAGACATTCAAAAGATAAAAGTTAATCTAAATATTATATGCTGATAATAAGTTTATTGAAATTACAGTATGTAACAAAAAAGTGATTTTTGGTCTGTAAAAACACAAAGAGTAAACTTGATTTTACAATTGATTTTCTGAAAGTCTTAAAACTATTTGGAAAAAACAAGTTAAGAAACAAGAAATTCATTTATTTCTGAAGAGAATGGTATATGAAAGGTAACAGAATATTAATTTTTAAAATTCAAGTTTCATGTCTCCTTTTTCCTGGAATTCACCTTCGAAGACTACTAAAGTGTTGTAGCGATAGTTGTAAAACATTTTAATTTGCGAATTTATTTTCATTACTTCAAATGCAGCACCTGTATTCAGTAATATTAAGCATTTTGCTCAATGAAATTTAAGTACATTAATGGTAGGATCATTCAAATTCCCAACTTCTTTTTTTTTTTTTTGTGCCCTATTACATTTGAGGCAGTGAGAAGCAAAGGGATGTAAGTGGCAAGATTAAAAATTTGGTGATAACCAGTACGAATGGTAGGTAAACTCTTCTTCTGTCTTGGGGCAAGATATGGTACTAGTAGCCCTGGTCGTTGCTACTATACAGCATGATTTAGAAAAAAAATCAATGAAAGCCTACCTAGCATGTTATCTTTAAAGTCGTTTTACTCAAAGCTTAAAAATGTCCACTTACATCCCTTTGCTTCTCACTGTCTCATTTATACTCTCGGTCATCAATAAAACCTATGTCCTGAATTGAAAGTTTAATGTCAGTCACCGATGACTGACGTGGCCTGAACGGAAAGTTTGATGTCAATCACTGATGACGAACGAGGACTGAACGGGAAGTGTAATAACAGTCACCGATGACTGACGTGGCCTGAACGGAAAGTTTAATGTCAATTAGAACGTGGCAGCTACCATGAGTTTGAGAGTGTCGTAATTAAAGATGTTGTATTAATAATGGTCACAACCGGTGTCCAATCAGCACAAGAGAAGTTTTCACCGCATCCATGCATGTCGTTTTTAAAATATAACTTAGAGTGCATTCAGAGTTAGTAAATATACCCTATTTTTTCATCCATTGCTTTTAATATATATTTCTAATAAAAAATGTATGTCTAAAAAAGCGCAAGATCGTATTTTCAGTAAGCAAACTCCTAAACCGAGCTTGAGCTGCTCATAAATTGTAGAAGTATTTGGAGAAATACAGAAATATCGCTTCTCCATATATCCTCTCCTCTTGGATATAGACTTTAGACGCCAGTTTCCAAGCGATTAATATTTGATGTCGTTCATACGAAGGGATGATTTCTTTTTATATCGGAAGTACGTGATGGTGGATAAGGATGCCATTCATGCTGGTGATGTGTTTTGCCAGCGAAGCTGGAATTAAAAATGAATGTTTTAATTCTTTTGGTTTTTATAATAGTAAAAGAAAAACCATGATCATGTTATTATTATTATTTTCTATGAACCTGAAAACTTGGGACATCCTTCATACTTTATTTAAGTCAATCTTGTTCAAGCAACGATAAATAAAAGAAGAGTTTTGACTTTCATGAAATAATTGTAACTCATGCTTAAACCATGAGCTTACTGTCGAAAGTTGCTCAATTTGTTTATCTCTATAAAATATGATTTTATATAAAGAACTAAAAATCAATTAAAATAGAGAATTTGATATTGAAAAAAAATTCATTAAAATAGATACTTTCAAAAAGAATAAAATGTAATTATCGTTACATATTGATGTAAAAAATACGAATTGGCAACTTTTAAATACATACATATGCCTAGTCTGAATGTATTGAATTTAAAAATGTGAGAGGTGTGTTCTGTTTTTCAATGAAATATTTCGTACTATCATCCTCGTGTACATGGTAGAAAAATGAAAGAAAAAAATTAAGGGAAAAAAAGGAAAACCATAAATTTTCAAGGTGCAACTTAAATATTTCATTAATAATTTCCTTACCTGGTAGTGAAACTTGGAAGTAATTTTTAGACTCATGGAACCAAAAGTATTTCTGGATATTGATAAGCCAGTTAAATAATACGCTTAATGGGTTTAGGTTTGTTTCCAAACTTAAAGAAAGATGGGGGGGAGGGGGAGAAGGAGTGGAGGGAGAAACGATACAGGGGCGATAGAAAATACAAAATTAAGAAAAAAGAGTGTGGAACTTTTCTATGGTCAACAAACTATTGTGTATTTTAAAGTAGCTTACACTGTTTCAGAAAGCGATGGTACAATTCTTACTCGAGTACGTTAGATGTTATATTATTGGAATGTTCGGCAAAGCGAAATAGTTTAGATAACCTTTTCAAAATGAACAAAAAGGAAATTTGTTTTGAAAATTACAGAACATAAAGAAAGATTTTGTGTTTGAAAGCAAAACTTGCGTTGAAAAACAGTTTTTTTTTTTTTTAGTTTTTTTAACTTTACTTTTTTTAAAGTGAAATTTTTGCATGGGCATAAGTGAAAAATAAAATATTTTTCTAATGAATTATTTTTGACTTGATTAGTAAAAATATTTTTCCTGGAATGAATGCATAAATGAATAAATATTGGAACAATAAACAAACGAAAAAAAAAAGGCTGTAAAATCACCGGGGAAAAATTAAAAAGCACTGCTAAGCCTAACGGAACAGAAATTTTAAATCGGAAAATTATCGTTTACGCGATCTCATTTTAAGTTAGCGTTTAGAAGGTTGCCACTTGTTTTTTCTCGGTTGAGACTGAATAAAATTTTGTTTTGGTTTTGTGGTAAAAATTTCCCCTTTTGATTATTATTTGGCGATTAATCTTCTTTCTTTTTTTTGAGGATTTTAGTTGTATTTATGGAGGGTTGCATTTAATTTTTTCGGGAACTGTTGATTTGCCTTTTTTTTTCTTTTAGAATGATTATTTTGACGGGATATTCTTTTTTCTCTATTTAAAGCCTGGTTGGTGAACATACGTCACTTGACAAAACTTTTATTTTCGGGGTAGACCGTACAAAGCCGGGCAATGCAACTAGTCTATATAAAAAAACGAAGAATACATGTGTGTGTGTGTGTGTATGTGTGTATGTTCCCTATACAAATCCAGTTTACGTCGGATCTCGACCACATTTGGCAGAAAGGTACTTGGGCCCCAAGAAGGAACGTGGGTGGGTGGGGGGGGGGGGGGGGGGGGGGGGGGTTCGAACGTCAAAAAAGAACCGAACCGTTCAAATTTTAATCTTAGGGTCCGAAAATGGCTCTTTCTACGCGAAATAACTATCCGATCAGTTCGTTTTTGGCGCGATTCGAAAGCCCGTGAAAAACACCCAAACATTTCCTTTATTTCCTTTGAATTTCAAAAAAAAAAGGCTGTTAAATCACTGGGAAAAATTTAAAAAGCACTGCTACGCCCAATGGATCAAAAATTTTAAATCAGGAAAATTATCGTTTGCGCGATCTCATTTTAAATTAGCCTTCAGAAGGTTTCCACTTTTTTTTTTTTTTTTGGCTGTGACTAGATAAAATTTTGTTTTCGTTTTGAGGTAAAAATTTCCCCTTGTGATTATTATTTGGCGATTTATCTTCTTTCTTTTTTTTCGGATTTTAGTTGTATTTATGGAAGGTTGCGTCTATTTTTTCGGGAACTTTTGATTTGCCGTTTTCTTTCTTTAAGAATGATTATTTTGACGGGAAATTTCACCGTATTTTTTTTTTCTCTAATTGAAGCCTGATTGTTGAACATGTATCACTTGACATAACTTGTATTTTCGAGATAGACTGTGCAAAGCCGGGCAATGCAGCTAGTAAATAAATGAATGACAATAACAAGGGAGAGTTATCTCCAAATGTCGTGGGTGATAAGAAAAGAACGCTTGTCTATTTGGATTCAGGGGCCATTTTACATATAACTGAACGAGAATGGTGGTAGAAGCATTTTCTTTTCAGACGTTTTTCTTTTTTCTTTCTTCTTACCACGCAGCACGGCAGCAGAGAGCCAAGACGGGCCCCTTGTAAATTATGTCGTCGCCCCCCCTCCCCCTCAGAAAAAAGAAAAAAAAAACTGAAAAGAAAAGGAAAAAAAGGGAAAAGGAGAAAAAGAGGTAAAAAAGAAAAATATTCAAAACTGCCTACTAGAAAACAATTAACCTTATTTTAAGTGCAAAAACAGTTTATGCCGCATAAGTAAATTTTACTTTATTTTAACGTTTTCGCTTAGTCGGAGTTCCCCCCCCCCTCTTTCTTTTTCTTTCTTTCATTTTTTTCCTTTTTTTTGCGTCAGTGTCGCCTCCCCCTCCTCCTGGCTCGGGCCCCTAGTTCCCGATTAGGCTGACCTGGCCTCTTGTCGGGCCTGCCAAGCAGTGTTATTTTTCTGTGAACAATCAAGGAACAGCATTTTAAATAGACATAACTTTTGAAAATCTTGTTGGATTTATTGATCAAGCTTTTTTTTTTTTTTTGAGGAGAAAAACTTATATTTTTACCGAATTTATGATTTTTCCCACATTACGGAGAGATTGAAAGGGAGAAAGAGAGAAATGGTAACATTGAACCCTTCTCTTTTTTAAATTATTTTTTTAATCAGAGCCAGAAATTAAAAAAACTTTATAAAACTTTATAAAAATTTTTATAAAACTAGTTAGTGACTATCATTTTTCTCCACAACAGCGAGTACAAGGAGTTAGGGATCACTCATTATTGTTTGTCACCAAGATATTAAAAGGTTTAGCTAGATCAACAGGTTCATATTGCTACCACTCTTTCCCAGAAATCTATATCCTCGTATATATAATAGCCAATGATCGAATAACACTGACGTCATTCACAATGAAACTCACGCCACGGCAAGATAATTTGATAAAATTTTTAGTAATATTTGATATGCAGGGAAGGGCTTCATTTCGACAAGGCAGAACTGGATTCGATAACTTAACTGTTTTACTGGTAAGACTGAGTTTAGAAGAATGAAGAAACGTAAAAATGGTCAACAATGAACGCTATCTACTGGAGATAGGGTTAAAATTTCAACTATCAAAATATCACCAAACAGGGAATGGCTTCGTTCAAATGTAGAAGCAATTTTCATCCGTCATACCTTGACGGGCGATTTTATAGTATATATATATATATAAGTTTTCTGTCCCTCACATATATTTACATTTATTTAAAATTTATTTTTTGAAGGAAATTTTTTTATGTTCCCTTGAATACTCTGATACACTGAAACTCTTGATTCATTTAAGGGATTTTGAGGCACACAAGTCACCATCTATTCCCAAGCGTTAACTGACGGAATCAAAAATTTTCCCTATCTGTTTTAAAAGTTCTTGTCCCTATTTAAACTTCTTGTTAACAAACGTGTATTCTTCACGAAATTTTTTATTAATTCTCTTTAAATATGTTACTTATATGCAATATAATTAGTTCTAAAAAATACTCTTTTGAAGCATTAAAGACACTAACTCCGTCTTCTAACTGTGAAAGCTATTTGATGACAGAAAAGAGGTCAACCTGTAACGACTTCCTTCCGTAAGGAAGCTCCGGAAATGCCTTCTTCTTACGCTGTTTGCCCAAAATTAGCACGAATATCGATCCCCATGAGCAAATTTCCTGAAAACCGCGGGCCGAACATAAAAATAAAATAAATAAAAAGATCTAAGACTCGGAAAGCCGAAGCAAAGGAATCTCTGTTACCCTTTTCCCTTTTCCTTGCAATTTTCCTTTCCGATCGTGCCAGAGAGAGGAGTTTGGTCTAAATCTGTCTTTGTTTCCCGCGCTGGCAGTTTGGCAGCGGGCCCATTGCTTCCATCGCCTTCGCTTTTCGACAGCTCTACGCGTTCCTGACTCTTTGCGCCCCACCCTCCGAGGATCCCTCGACCGCCCAACCCTCCCCCACAACATCTTCCGATTCTTTTTCTGGTTCGTGCCGCTCCGTGACGGGATTTGCAATGCGATTCGGCTGCCATTACTGCTGGATATTTGTGGAATTAAAATAAAAAAAAAAAAAAAACTTCGCCGCGGTAACGCTTACACGTTAATGTTATCCTCTCCGAGCAAGCATTTCGGATGCCGGAGGAAATACCTCAAGGGATAGGTTACAAACGGTAAAGAAGAAGAAATCGGTAGCAAAGGTGTCTGAAGCACTTTCGTTTTATGTATGTACCTACCTTAAAATTCACATTTTTTGACAGTAGAAACGTAAGCAATGAATGATTTTCCTTTCTCACACACTGTGGAGTGCATCATATGTTATAACAGTACGCTGAGTATGATCAAGACATAAACTTTGAACTTATCGCGTACTGGCAGTACACCTAAAACTAAATAAAAAAATAAATGAAATAATAACCGAAAACAATATTGATTTAAAATCCAGTCTTAATCTTCTGTCTTGCCATAATGTTGACAAAAAGTAAGTTTGCATAACCAGTGCGTAGTGGCTATAAGCGGTATAATCAATGGAGACATATCTGTTAAACTTCTCAATTTAGAAGAAGTATTCGTAACTTTAACTGTACAGTACTAATTTGCACTAAAACACTGATCAGTAGCCGTAATACCGCAGTTTGTCTAGTATGCTGCATTATTTGAATTACAAATCATTTGAAATTGATATACCTTAAAGTCTGTAGGGCATCTCCAATACTCTCTTTATTTTCTTGCCTTTTCTTAGGAGGTGTGTCGCTAGTATCATCAGTAAGTGAAATGTGTTGATAAATACAGGGTTGCAGCAAGAGGGGGTGTTAAAACCCCCAGTACCTTTGTTTTTAAATTATATTGCCACTTCTATGTATATAAGCCCTAGTTAAGATTGTCATTCACAAATTGTCATATGAGACGAGAATCATTTCGACGTTTTATTTACCGACAAGAATATAAGTCCTTTATTTCTGAATGACCTAAGCACAGTCGTAACAGATATGAAAATTCGAAACGAGAGCAGCGGATGTGCTTGTGACAGATCAGAACATTCTCAGATTTTTTTAAATATATCACAATAAAAACGAATGTGTAGCATTCATTACTTTCTAAAAGACATCGGATCCATCTTTTACTTTTGACGCGGGTCATAATGAAATTTGACCACAGAAATCGGAAAGGAGTTGTAAATGCAGTATTAAAGCACAGTTGGAGGTTCTGGGTCGCAACTTCACAAAATGCAGACTGGGATGCTTTAAAGAGATGTCATGTCTCCTTTAGATCCAAGCTCGAAGATATGATTGTATCGTTGATTTTGTTCATTTTTGAATGTTAATTAAACGTAAATTAATGTATTAAACTTGAAAAAATACATCCCCTGAAAGTAAGCCCCAGCGTATCTTCTGCAACAAAAATAAATATAAAATCGGGTTTTATTTTCAGATATACACGAAATTTTGAAGTCAAAAAGGAGCAGGAGGAGCAGAACTTTTGTTACCGTAAAGTAGGGCTACTTGAGCCTCCAGGGGCTACTTGAATTCATGAGAAAAAAGTGTTTAAAATCCGTCCTGGTCCTATGTAACTCAATGTATAGACTTAAAAACTTTTTCCATGAGAGATAGCAGTACTAGGGTAGAGGCTGGAACATGAAACAAAGTTTCTGCTATTCCCACTTTTTTCTGTTTGAGGTTATGATTGCAAGTTGTCTAAACAGTTGTTTTTTGTGTCTGCAAACTTTCACATGTAAGTTCATGGAAAGATCTGATATCATCAAGGTCAAGATAGTTTTATGTTTGCATTCTATTTCTTAATAAAATAACAGTGTTTACGGTTATAGCTATATAATTAACACAGTAACTAATATAAGTTAGTAAAGTGCACTGGTTGCCTTAAAATGGGGCTACTTGAATCCAGCGTTCAAGCAGTCCCGGACACATTTCATCACTAAATTATGTTAAGTAAGGTTTGTAATCTTTTAAAATAAAAAGGTTAGTTACCATTTATACCCGTTTATTTGTAGATCTGTTTATAAAAAGAGTCCAAAAGAGAATACCTTGTAGTAGGAAGTAATGCGGATTATTTAGAGGAAAAATTACAATTGTGTCCAGATTCAACTAATTCTGGAGAATTAGTTGACTATTGTTGGACGGACTTCTGGAGAATTACAATTGTGTCCAGATTCAACTAATTCTGGAGAAATGTCTTAGAGAAAGGCATCAGCCCGTTTTGACTTAAGTATATGAACTCTAAAATGGAAATTAAAAGATCGTTCACAAAACAAGCCCAGGCATCCTGTAGTATTTAGTAGCTAGGAAGATCAGGTATTACGTAATCCTATCAGAGAAAAAAAAAATCCAACAGAACCTGTAAATTGATGGGTTTTCTTTCTTTCTAATGTTTAAACAACGAGCACTTCAATTGGTTTTAGCTGTAGTTAGATTATGTTTCTATTTGAGAAATTATGTTTGCCTAAAATTGTTATTATTGAGCATTTCAATTGGTTTTAGCTGTAGTTAGATTATGTTTCTATTTGAGAAATTATGTTTGCCTAAAATTGTTTTTATGCATACGTTGATTTTATATTAATTTATATAAATAATTTGCAATTTATATAAATAGTTTGCACACTAGAAAGGACGTTTTGAGTTTATTTTTCAAAATCATTGGTCCTTTTTGATACCACCACCTGTTTTACAGCTTTTTCTAATGAATTTGCTGAGTGGGTTCAAGTAGCCCCAGCGCGGGGCTACTTGAACCCAACTTTTAAAAATTGAAAAAAAAAATATATATATATACATAAAGAGTTAACACTGTCGTTTAAAAAAGGCTTAAAGTGGTAGCAGAACGTCTGAAAAGTGATAAAAACAAGGTTATCAGTTCACATTATGGATTTAACAAAGCATTCAAAATGTTTTCGCTGTTTCTTTTGGTTTCTCGTTCCGTTTTTATTGTACGCAAAAAAAAAATGTCTCCATCAAAATAATATTTAATGCAAAAAGGGACGTCTAATATTATTTTGGAATGACGAAAAGCGTACAAAGTGTTGAACTCCCCGTGGTGTTGAATTCTCACCAATCTCAAGCGGAAGGGTAATGAAATATTACAGGTTGCACCCCATTCATTTAGCTCAGAGAAAGACGCCATAGGGACTTATCATTAAAACGTATAACATTATTCATAACAACGCGGAATTTCGGTTTATCTTACTCATCAAAAACAACCCTGTTGTAAAAATTTCCCCGCCAAGAAAACCTTTAACTTTTCCGCACAAAAAAGAAAACCTGCATCCTAAACCCAAAAACCCTCAGCCGTAAAAAGTTATGATATCTAGTTTGCCCGCCAAGTATCTGCCAAACTATCATCCTCCCTCTTCTCCTTTTTCATCACAGCTACTTCCATTAGAACCTCCTCCCACCTTCAACTCCTCAGAAATGTTAATAGATCCTTTAAATTGTTTATCTTGTTTGGCGGGAAGCTTTTTGCTCACCAAGCAACCACTTCACTTTGAAAAGCTTCCCGCCAAACAAGATAAACAATTTAAATGATCTATTCATATTTCTGAGGAGTTGAAGGTGGGAGGAGGTTCTAATGGAAGTAGCTGTGATGAAAAAGGAAAAGAGGGAGGATGATAGTTTGGCAGATACTTGGCGGGCAAACTAGATATCATAACTTTTTATGGCTGAGGGTTTTTGGGTTTAGGATGCAGGTTTTCTTTTTTGTGCGGAAAAGTTAAAGGTTTTCTTGGCGGGAAAATTTTTACAACAGGGTTGTTTTGATGAGATATCACATCTTTTTACATTGATATTATTACTTTGTCTGTATTTTTAGAATTGAGAACTTCAAGTCAGAAAATTTTCAACTGAAACAACGCTGTTTTGTGTTTTTAAGGAACACTAATGGCTAGCCTAATTTTACGTCAAGTTATTTTCTGAGCACTAAGATTCTATATTCATTTTGTGAGAATTGGGCGGTTTAAATTTTATTGCAATTCTTGTATCCTCTCTGTTGCAAAGAAAACTTCTTGGACAATAAAATACTATATTTTAAATTATATTGTTTTCGAGTATTTTATAACTTCGCAATAAATTCTATTAGTTTCTTTATTTGACAGATTATTCAACATTTTCATGAAGGTTTCTTTAAATGTTTTACAACTTGAGGTCTATTTTAATCTAGATTTTCACTTTTTGTTTAATTACATTTTTTCTTAAATCGTGGATTATTTTACGTTTTATGGGATAATTTTAATTGTTTGGTGATTTATCTTTTTCTTGATAGAAGTCTTTGTCTTGTTTAATACCTAGTTTTTTTTTAAAAGTTCATTTAAAAAACGAAATAACGCATGTTATCACCAAGCAAAAAAAAAAAAAAAAAAAAAAAAAAAAACTAATCCATTAAATATTTTAAATTTGAATGTGTCAGAAGATCTATGCAACTTTACTCGATGTCAAATCGCGGATATCCCAAATTTGCCATAGCAAATGCGCATGTTGCGCGCGGACTAAGCTCATTAAAAGGCTTGCTTAAATTAATTGCAAAAACTTTTTCAGCTAACAAATTACTACAAAGCACGGATATCCACACACGTATTTCATATATTTTCAGATCATTATGTGTTGTTTGTGAAAAATCCATTAATTTAGAAAATAAGCAAACCAAAAATTGCTATTTTTCGCTTTCAATTAAAAAGTTATATGTGCCGTATTCATACGCGTACAGTTTCATATAATTTGTCACGTAAAATATTGTAATGGTTCAACCCCAGTTTCGCGCCGACATTTAAAATTTCTTCCCTCCATAAATATATCAAAACTGAAAAACAGGGGGAAGGAAATTTGGTATCGGCAAAACTTTAAGGGGGGGGGGAGGACAGCATTCTAATCTCACTCATTAATTTGTTTCTCTGCTTAAATATAAACAAACATGGAATCTTAAAAGCAGAAAGCCCAAAGAACCAAGTCCGCGCGCATGCGCAGTCGCTGTGGCAAATTTGATATCCGCAATTTAACGTCTAGTTACAACTGTTGGGTATGTTGTAGTCTTGATTGAATTTAATTTCCTAAGACAACTTTGTAAAAACTGTTAGATCTGTTCTAACCTTGCAATTGCAGTCCGAGATAAACAAACCCTATGAGCTGAGAGTAAGTACATAAGAATTTAGGGAAAATAAGTGATTTTCAAATTTCAATTACACCGACCCATGATGTCCCTGGGGGTTGAATTTTTGTATATGTACTCAATGGCCCCCAAGAATATGTATACAAAAAACCATTACCGTAGCCCCCGGCAATGGTTTTTTACCCTCGTTTTTACCCCCCCCCCTCCCGTTTTTACCCCCGGGGGGTAAAACGAGGGGGGAAGGGGAGGGGGGAAAATGGCACAAAAGGCACATCAGTAGGACACAAGGAATGTGTGTGCGCAATTTCGGCTTGATTCCTTTTTTCGTCTGGGCTGTAGCCCTGTCAAAGAAAGCGAAAACTTTTTTGAACAGCGATTTTATAACTTTAATACCCCCTCCCCCTGATGGTTCAGGGGGTTGTATTTTGTTTTACGGCGTCAGGGGCCACTAGAGATTGAGTGTACCAAAAATCAACTCCGGGGGTCTTCACGGGGCTGAGATACAGAGGGGTGAAAAACCCAAAAAACCCGAATTTGTTCTGTCGTGTAATCTCGTTCTTGGTCGCTTTTATTTCTTTCGTCTTTGGCGGTGGATTTGCTTCTGTTAGCTGCTGACGTTTGGTTTCCTTGGCGGGGCGGGACGCTCCCGCGTCCCGTGATACTACAGCAACGGCCTTCTTTGCAATAAAATCTTCTGAACGCTACTTCTATGGCACCAAGGAAAAACGAGCTGATGTGTGCATCACATAACTTCCTTTTACTCCAATTTAATGTCATTTTATCATTATTGGCAATTTTAAAATTATGATTCAATAGTTTATTCTCTAAATATCATCAACAGTGGCCAAATTGAAACCAGATTTTTTTTAAAAAAATCGCCAAATTTGTCGCCAAGTTGGCGACAAAACTTGGCGACCAAAGGACTGGCGATTTATTGCCAAATGTCCGCCAAATTAATACACCACTTGAGTTTACATTGAAATTAACAATGATTTGCCCCAAAAAGGGGCAAAAGACCCCCTTAGGAACATCCGAATGCAACTAAAAGAGAAAGTGCACAACTAGACCCCACTAGGAGTCCACGTATCAAATTTAAACTTTCTAGGACATACCGTTTTTTAGTTATGCGAGATACATACACACATACACACATACGCACATACATACGTACATACAGACGTCACGAGAAAACTCCTTGTACTTAACTCGGGGATCGTCAAAATGGATATTTCGGGTGTCTGTACGTTCCTAGGCATATATCCACGTGTGGTCGAGTCGAGAAAAAAAGCCAACATTCATTCGGGGGTGAGCAAAATAGAAATTTATTCCGATTTTTGAGTGAAAATTTTTTTGCGAATACAATAGTTCCTTTTTTGTAAAAGGAAGTAAAAAGAACACAAAGGGAAGGGCTGACATGTTCTTCCGAGATGTGTTTCTAAGTTACTCCTTTCTACTACTCGTCCGAATGCTACTCTGAGACACTTCAGAATAAATACCCCTTTTCTAACACTCAGAGCAGGATATCTATAATTTCAGTATAAAGTAATCTGTTTCAGTATTAAGTATAAAACTCTAATCAACAGTAATAAAAGTTACCCTTTTCTTATTTAAGAGTGTAATGTGCCTCTTGATTTTTGCTAAAAGTTTCTTATGTCGGTCAAACTAGGAATACGGCTCTACTTCCACAATAAAAGATACTCTTTTCTCTCCGATTGAAACGGGGTTTTTGAAATCCACATTAAAAATTAATTCATCGAATCCTACTTTGGCATTCAGAGTGGGATATGGCTCTAAATTTCACATTAAATGTTTCTGTTTTCTGTTACATAGAGTGTATCTTGACCTCAAGTAACACTGTAAAAAATATCCTTGTCTGACTCCCAGAGTGGAACGTGACTCTATGTTCTATAGTGAAAATTTCCCTTTTTTTCACACTCAAAATGAAATGCGGCTCTAAGTTCTAAACTTAATTCGTCTTTAAAGCTATATATTATTCTTCTTATTTTGTTATATTTTCAAATTTGTTTCGAACTCGAGTATGTGTGATGTCTATGACGAACTATTGATGTCTGCTCAATTTGATATTCTTTAGTTACTAAACTAATGTTTAGTAATGCATTCCATTCGATTTCTAACATGTTCTGTTTTGATAGGGATCTAACGGATATCGGGATGGCGTTCGGCGGATAAGGGGGCTCTGAGGCGTGCACACCGGAGGCCATGGATTCCTGGAACCATCTATCGTTTTGGATGCTTCTTCTGGCTTCCCTGAGAGGTAAGACAAGAAAGTGAGACCAAATGGCTTGGAATATGCTTAAAACTGAAAGAAATGAGTAAAAAGACAAAATAAATAAATAAATAAGTAAATACAAGAAAGCGTTTTGCTTATTTGAAAGTTTCAGTTCAGTGGCCACTTATTGCGGTCATAATGACCACTTTGATCTCTTGTCAATACAGTTAGTCGATGCATGGTAAAAAGTCATGTTATATCGCATGAAATTTGATCATCGATCAATTAGCAAATCTGGGACGATACATGCTTACAATCAAGCAAGAGGAGAGAAGTCAAGAACAGAGCTGCTATTTTCCTCTAAACTGGTAGTAATGGTGTCAAAAGTAACAAACAGACATTTTCCGTAACAAAAGATGATTCAAAATTATTTGTCTATTATTGGAAAAACAAGCAAACAAGTAAAAGACTGCACAATGGAAAATTCTCCTCCCTTTTTCATGTTAATATTGGATGATATTAATACACATCAGTCAGTGAGAAGAAAAGGGAGGTGAGTGAACTTTTTAAAGTTTCCCGTAAAACGCGCTTAAAGTTCAGATCCTAGTTAGGCTTTCATTGAATTTCTTTTTTCTAAGTCACGCTGTATAGCAGCAACTACAAGAACTATTAGCACTATTTCTTGCCTTGAAACAGAGGAGAGGTTATCCTGCCGTTTGGACTGGTTATCTCCAAAATTTTAATTTTGACCCTTACATCTCTTTGCTTCTCACTGCCTCATATCAACTTCTCCCGCTTCATTTGGTTTATGAATTGTCACTATGCTCTACCATAGCGGAAGCTGATACTTCCATTGTCCAAGATTCCACGAATTGTCATTGATCGTACGGGATTAAACTGGGATTAAACTTCATCAAATATGCTCAAACTAAGTAGAACTCGCTAATATCTTGACAATTTCAACTGAGCTGTTCTATTTATAATTCTAAAGGTTCCTCTGCAGCTCGAGATATGATGATAGTCCGGTTCCTTTGCACAGATTACGCATTTTTTTTACCTCGTTGACTATAGAAAATTATTTTGCTCTGTAGCAAAAATAATAGTACTAAGGTACGTTTTTGTTTCAAAATGTAAAAAGGATCATTAGAAATTGAATACTGAGTCGTAAGTGCATCAATGTTAGCTTTCCCTGTCTACTTGAAAATATTTTTAGTGCTTTTTATTCGATTTTCTCTAAGCGATTTCGTATTTTCTTCCTTATATTGTGATACAATCGTTCTATAACTCAGAGGTTTTTTTTTGGAATAGTTAACATTTTTATGAAAATGTTATCATACTTAAAATAAAAGGCATTAAATTATTATTATTATTTTTTTACGAAAGCTACTTTTAAAGAGATACGTAGGTTAAACTTATTCAAAGCTTTATTAGTATAAACATTAAGATTCTTCTGACCGGTGCAGAAGTAAAAAGTTCAAAAATGTGAGGTCTACGATTTAAGTGTTTTTAAAATAATAATGATAAATAAGTAAACAAATAAATAAATTAAAAATAAATAAATAGGTGTCTAAAACATTTTCTTAATTCGCAGTTTTGGAAGTTTTGAGTAGATACCGCAAAAAAAAAAAGATAAAAAATACGTTTTGGCACACTTTGGTGGCATCAATGAAGCAACGTTTACATCACTGGGTTAATGACGTCTTATGCTCAGTCTGCAAAGGCGGTTTTGATGAATTTGTTCACGCGGGCGGGAGTCTCCCACTTAAACTATTTTTAAACTGGGGATCTGAGAAATTTTTGACTTGAATTCCTCCATTCCACCTTGATTTTTAGTCTCAGAGAATTTTTTACTTCTTGATGACAGATGAAGAGCGAATGTATTTGATTTATGTGTGAACTTTTACAACCTGTGAGACTGCAGGCACACTGATCATAAAAGCTGTTTTAAATGAAAAATTAAGAATTTTAATTGAAGATGTAGAAACGTTAAACTTTGAGTACAAACAACGAAACAAAAATGATAAAAAGTAACGTTCGTACAATACAAGAATAGTAAAAAATATTGCTATAGTTTTTCAAAATCGTGTTTTAATAACGTAGTTTGTTTTATCATTTGTTTTTAACGGCCGCATAGCCATCATGAAAGAAACACCATTCTTAAAGCTGTACGTGCAACTAAATTTGTCTAAGGTTTGAAATGACACATTGAGAAGCAAATGGATGATGCCAAAATCATAATTTATAGTTTACCTGTAGAAATAATAGGGAAACGTCTCCTCTGTTTGGGGCAAGAGATAGTACTAGTGGCCCTGGTAGGTGCTGAAATACAGCATTATTTTGAAACAATTTTCAATAAAAGTCTACTAGGGATCTAA